>NC_057805.1:436518206-436578865 GCF_018294505.1 Triticum aestivum
CCCGTCGGACCTCTCTCCCCCGATTGGACCGCCGCCACCGCCACCTACGGCGGCCGATCCCGCCGCGACCTCCCCTCCCACCTCAAGCCGCTCCTCCCGCCTTCGTGGACAACCATCTGCTTCCGCAGCTCGCGCCCGCACGCCACCTCCTCTCCTCATCGCCTCGCTCCTCACCTTCCCCGCTGACCACCCTCTCCGTGACCACCTCGTCGCCACCGCCGCCTCTGCCCTCGCCTCCGCGTTCTCCGTGCCGCTCTCCAGCCATACTTCTCCCTCTCTCCCATGGCGCCAGATTGAGCCGACGGGGTCAGTCCGCGGCCAGATCCGTCACGGCCACCGCGGGCCTTCTAGATTCGCGCCGTCGTCGAGCTGGATGCGCGCCTCGTCGCGCGGCCTCGTCTGCCTCCGCAGCTCACCCTCGCGTCTCCTCCATGGCGTCGGCTTCCAGATCCGCCCATGGGTTGGACATGGTCCTCCATCTCCATGGCGAGTTGGCTACATCCCCACGTCTGCTTCCGCTCGGCCGATGATGCCATCCGCGCGTGCTTCTGCTGCTCATATAGGTGATGTGTCTTCTATCGATTTGCTCTTCTCCCCTCTAACTTACGTGATCTGTCTTCCCTCCTCACGCAGGTGCACGCACCACGGGCGCCCCGAATCGAGCAGGTGACGCGGCGGCCCTCCCAGATCCACGATGAGCCGCATCTCGCTCGTCCTCGCGGCTGTCGGCCACGTCCTCGACACGGTTCTAGGTACTGACATTCCCCCTCCCCGCATACATCCTCCACCTGCTCTTGCTTACTCTGATCCTCCCATTCCTCTTTTGGTTGGGGCGTTCCTGTATGATCCATATGCATGCATTAATTTATAGCTGTGCATGCGACGTGGAGCCTCATCTTCTAGCTGCTTGACCTCCAGGGCGAGGTGGACAACGATGCCCTGGTTCTTGTGTGATGTTGCCAACAGCAAGATGCAGCAAATAACTTGGTAATCATTACTCCAGTAGTGAATAGTCGATTAGTCGAGCGACTGCTAATCATCTGGTGGCCTTTGACTTGTGATTGTGGTGTTGTGCTCGAACCAGTGGCATGATTTACAAGCTATGGTAATTTTAGGTTTAGGGAAATATGTACTGTTGCTCCTGATCTAACCAATTGGCCACTATCCAGTTACCCTGGTATGTGTTTGGATGTGTTTATGTGGATTTGGTCTAATCTGTCTCCTCCTGTTGATCTACTGGTCCATGCTCTAGTTCTAATTCATGCCTATGAACTGGTTACTGTGGATTTGGTGCTGCTCTAGCTTCTTTGTGCATATACATGTGCAGTCATTAACTAGTGCAGTCCAAGCCTTCTAAAATGATTGCCTTTACTGTCCATGTCTGTTAGTTCCATGATCAAATCTATTCTGTTTTGTTCATGTCTGTTAGTTCCATGATCAACTTGTATATGCAGTCCAAGCCTTCTAAAATGATTGCCTTTACTGTCCATGTCTTGATGTGATTTGTTCTTAAAATGGTTTGCTAGATAGATCCAAACAGTGGTTTTGTGTACAATAGTTTTGCATTGTATGGGCTAAATTCTGTTGTCCATCAGCATGTTTGACTTGTCATTTATGTGGAAGTTTGATGGTGACATTATAAGTTGTGTATGCAATGATACCTGGAAGGCTGCACTGCTTAACCAGCTTGCTCTTAGAATTGTTTCAGTCATTAATTTTTCCTTAACTCAACTCGTTTAAGATTTGTGCTAGTATGTGACCTGCCTATGGATATGAGTTACATCCCAGCCATTTTAACTATGATTGGTAGTATTACTTCAGATTTGATGGTGAAAGTGCATTTGTTAACTGTATTCTAATGCTCTCATATGTAAGAAATGCATGGGTTAACTCATCCTTATTGATCAACCCTCTCTTTTAATTAATAATGTATGCATGCCTTGTATGTTCTGTGTTCTTTACTATACTGTTTTGGCCTTAGGCAATTAAATATTGTATCTATTTTTATTGTGATATGCAACTCTTCAAAAAATAAACTGTATTATGGAATTACTCATCTGCATGGAATTTCTATGTATTCTAGTAGTTTATTTTTGATCCTTTATTGATGTATTATGGAACTTGACCCTAACTTACTGTACATCGTAAGCTTAGGCTGTTCAGGTGTGCACATGGTTGAGAATCCATTGATTTACTCAGCACGATCACTCTCAACCACAAGTATCAATCACTCTTCTGATTAGTATTTCAGTCACGGTGGTGTACCTACACAGCTTTGCTGATTGATAGCCCTGTTGTACCTACACAAGCTAGCAGCGGACTAACAATTTGTACTGAATTAATTGATGTACCTAGAGGAGATAAACAGTAAACTAGAGACCCAGATCATTGATGGGAATGATGGTGATTGTCGCTGTGTGAGTACAGTTTCTTATTGCCTTGTGTCAATGAACCCACTGATCTGAAGTCAGTCATTAATGTGTGGATGCTTGTGTTCTTTTGCAGGTTGTTGGCACCAAGGTACTGCTACGACTATAGTGCTGTTGCTATTGTTCCTTTCAGGTACTGCCACTGCTGTTGTTTCTTTCAGTATGGTTGCTGCTGTTGCTTCTCAGTATGGCTGCTGCTGTTGCTTCTCAATAATGTTGCTGCTGTTGTTTGTTTGTGCCAATTTAAATACTGGTTATTTATTTACTGTTAAATTGAAATATGAAGAATATGACCTTGCTAGCTGGGACCCAATTAGCAGAACCTGACAACTGGGACCCATCTGAGTAGTCGACCCTTCTTTTGGGGAAAAAAGAAAAACTAAATTCGTTTAGACAAAAAGGCCACAACCCAACAATAAAAAAGGTTGCAATGTTGTGCTAGGCCCATGTAGAAAATCTAATTGGACCGGGCTGATTCTTGTGCCACATCAGATTGCCACGTCGGATGCCTACGTGGCCTGGGGAGGCTGCTAGTGACCAAAACAAAACAGTAGGCATATTTTGGTCGTAAACGTCTATGACCTTCTCACAGAGAAGGTCGTTAATTTCAGTTTACGACCGCCAGCTTTTGACCTTCTGTTTTTGGTCAAAAAAAGGTCGCAAATGAAAAACAATGACCTTTCAGTGACCAATAGTCAAGGTCACAAGTTAACATATTTCTTGTAGTGATTGCATTGCACCAGGCAGATCACTGCCATTGCCAGTGCTTTGGGTCCGTAATGGTGTAATGTTTCATATTTGAGTTCCATGGAAGGTCGGTAATGGAGCTGCCTTTTGCTTTTCAAATCCTGCCAATATTTATGCTTCAGTCTTTCATCGATACGTAATTTTTCATCTAGTTAGCACCCAAGTGCCTCATCTAATTCAGTTCAGACTTTAGAGCGGGCAATCGAGCAAAAGTTCAGAATCATGGAACATGTTAACGCGAGTATTGGGAATTAACATCTTATATAGCCCATGGCCATGCTATGGCGCCTTCACAGACGACCTTGAAATCCGTCCTGAACTCCGACTCCAGCTTGTCATTAATGGTGTCGAGGGCATGCCGGATCAGAGCCTGAAACCAAAGTAACCCCCGATGAATGCACATGTCATGTAGGAGTAGTAGTGTACTATACACAGAGCCAAACAAAATGCAGGGATAGCCAACATATGTTTATTGCGTCCATGCAATTCCGCATCACTGCTATTGCGGCCGGCACTTACCCTCGTCCCCTCCGCCGTCGTCCATCACGCGCTCATGCATGAGGGAAGCTGCCGAGGAGCCACGCGGACAGGTCGTGGTGCGGTGCCACCTCCGCGATGAGCATCTTCAAAGAAGTAACCCCTGCATTGCATTGCACCAGGCAGATCTGCAGATGCAGGCAACACAAGTTCAGCAGCAGGTTTTCACCACACACAAGACACAACTCTAGTACTGTACCATACTCATACTAGTAGCACTTGTTCATTTTGTTGTACCCACGGTCCCACACCCACAGTAATTGCGGCCAGGTCTGCGCCGCGTACCTCTGCTGATGCGGCCCAAATAACTACGGGTGCGGCCGCAGGATCAGTCTCGGCGGCAAAAACGACAAATTTGACGTCTGAACGAATTTGTTTTACAAAATCAATTGTTTTCTAAAAAAATTCGCTTCACCGACTCTTCCGTGTAATCCTGACAGTCAGATGCCACATTGCACTATGCAACGCCTGACAGACATACGCTACACGCCTGACGAGCTCGCACCGCAAACTACCTAAAAAATGCTAAGTTCATGTGCAACGTCTGAGAGCTATTTCCTCCGTTTTAAAATAGATGACTCAACTTTGTGAGTCATCTATTTTGAAACGAAGGGAGTAGATGCTCCACTGCATAGTATAGGGCGTAGTGTCTTAGGTGTTACACTAATTGCCACTAGTGCTTTCTCCAATGCATGTGTCCGCCCCGTCCACGTTGGCTTTCGCATGCAAGCGCGCTCGCATGCATGTGGCCACCAGTGCTTTCGAACGCTGTACACCGTGCATCTCATCTCATGTGGTAAACCATGCATGCTCCGTGGATGGATGATGCCACAATAAATCTAGACTAGTGCAGCATCTAGAGTCTAGGCGCTACACTACCTGTTAGGTGTTGCATACTGACTTAGTAATTTTTAGTCAGTTTGACATGTGACACTAGCCAGGCGTGTAGCACAGATGCTGCACAGTACAGTGTAGCGCCTGGCTGACGGTCGTTACACAAAAGGATCGGCGAAGCGAATTTTATCAAAGATAGTTCAATTCGTGAATTCTTTTCTTTGAGAAATCAAAGTCTTTGCCGGCCCCGGCTGCTCTTGTCTCGAATACGAGGCGTCGCCGCGGGTCGTCTCGTTGTAGTGGACGCGGAGGTGCGGGAGCGTGGGGTGGGGCCAGTCGTGGCCGTACACGTCGCTCCGGTCGCGCGGCGAAGGGCTAGAACCGCGGGAGGGGCGAGTTGGCACGACACTTTAATTACCAACTGAAGTTGGTTAAGATCTGATGGTATAATTGTGTCATTGACCGACGGTCTGGCACGCTCAACGCATGGTCAATCAGATGGTTTCAGTAACATTCGGGTACTCACCGAAAACCATTTCGTAATTTTTTAAAGCACTTGCCCATGCTCTTGGGTTAGAAAGATGAGGTCTGACTGTGCTCGCATAAATACGTACTTAGTACAACTTTGCTTTTGTTTCATGTATGGAAGTACATGGAGATGGGGGAAGTTTTATTTTGTAGGAGCGCTTGATAAATGGTACGTGACCCCTTCTTATTGACATTAGTATTTGTTTAGTTCTGTTGGAGACAATAAAGTCATGTGGCCGATTTTTTAGTATTGCTTGAATCTACATCATTATCTTTTTTGTTCTTTTAACACAGTACAGACGCAATCGCCCATACATACGCGCATACACCCACCTCTATGAACGCACATCCTACCTCTAGGGGCACCTCCGAGAGATTGAGCCAGCATATCATCTCCTGAAATAAAACCCAGGATAAATGTGAGCACCAAGACTTGAACCCTGGTGGATTGGGGATACCGCTGCCCATCTAACCATCCAACCACAGATTGGTTCGCATCTCTTACGTTTTTGTTCACGTAAAAGACATGCATCTTCATCAAACACAAGAACAACAATCTTGGTGCATAATTTATCAGACAGGGCTTTTGCCCAACTTTATAAATAAAGCACCAACCACTATACATTCAGTCACAACCAAAAAACAAGAGTTTAGAGAGGAACAAGAAATAAAAATCACACGATGCATGCTGGGGGCATCAGCTCAACAAGCCTACTAAATGAAGCCTCAATGAGGATAAGTGACGACAAGGCTGGTCGTAATGGTAGTATCATAGGTAGTATCATGCATGTTAGTAGGCAATTTTGATGAGGTGTCATAGAATTAAATGAAGAAAGAGAGGGTTGCGTATCATATCACAATACCGTATCATAAGGCTGGTCATAGTGGGAGGAACATAGCAAGTAACATAACACATCCCAAGAAAAGTTTGCTTACATGGCATGTATTTAATGAGGAGAGAGATGGTTGGAGTAACATAATATGTTACTGTAACATAACACATCCCAAGGAAAAATGAGTGTACATCTTAATAAATGATGGCTTGCATGATACTACATACATGTTACTCCCCACTATGAAGGTGGTAACATAGACTAGTAACATATGCATGTTACTAGTCTAAGTTACTCCCCACTATGACCAGCCTAATAAACGTTATACTAGTATGTGTCATGCATGGCAATAACTAAAATACTACATGATACTAATATATGATACTATGCATTAGGGAGGTAGTATCATACACTAGTATCATATGCATAATACTAGTATATGATACTCCCCATTACAACCAGCCTAATAAGACGCGAGACCAGCTCCTTGTAGTTCCTCATCAGTTTATCAATAGCCGGCCAATCATGCCGCTTGTTCAGGGGCTTTCAGAGCTGCATAAAAGCACACAGTCTGTATATAGCATTAGTGGTCCAAATGGGGTGAATATGCTCAATTAGGTCATCTCCAACGCTGACCCCCAAATTTGCAACGGTATCCGTCTATAAGGGCATATTTATCCCTTAGTTGTTTTGGTGACTGATGACAATGCTTTTGCGGACTAATCGTGTGCATTGAGCATTTCAGACATATCATGACTAGACACAAGACGATTTGGTGCCCCTCGAAGACTATTGAAGACGTCATTTCTCTACGTTTCTTTTCGGTGGATTTGAGTCGTAGGAAAGCCATACTATTAAGAGGGGGTCTGCGTTGGAAAGGTTTGGGTGGAATCAACACGTACACGTGTGCTCGTTTTGTACCACCTTTCCTTGGCTCTTTGGAGCATCCTCTGTTTCTTCGTTTCTTCGCAAAATGATGAACTCCTAGTGTTGCTGATCAGGGGCATGCGGTAGTACTGCTCCTCTGAGCGGTAGTACCACAGTGCCTCGCGGTAGTACCGGCCGTGGGTGCGGTAGTACCGCAGGTACTCACGGTAGTACCGCTCCTTGGGAGCGGTAGTACCGTGGCCTCTGGCCAGTCTCAGCTGCTCGTGCGGCTGTAGGGGCGGATATAATTTTTTACATCCGCGCACTACGCGGTAGTACCACCCCATGGGCGCGGTAGTACCGTGAGTCCTGCCCTGGCACAACAACATGAGCGGAAGTAGGGGCGGATGTAATTTTTTTCATCCGCGCTCTACGCGGTAGTACCGCGTGCCAGGTGCGGAAGTACCGTGTCGGATTTTTGCATAGATTGAAACTCAGCGGAAGTAGCCACAGATGTATTTTTATATGTCCGTGCCTTCCCTGTCTAAACCAACCCTGCCTTGCGGTAGTACCGCGCCAGCGGCACTACCGCCCTTGGCTCCTTTGCTACAGGCCTGGGCTAGCTCCTGCCGCAGCCGCGGTAGCATCGCAGGGCCTTGCGGTAGTACCGTGGGCTCGTGCGGTAGTACCGCGAGTTGGGTGCGGTAGTACCGCTCGCCGCGGGCTGAGTAAGTGGATAACGGTTGGATTTGTTCTTTCACTATATAAGGGGAGTCTTCTTCTCCGAGTTGACTACCTGTTCCATCCCCAAGCTCCATTTTTCGCCCGATCTCTCTCCCTAGCCAATCAAACTTGTTGATTCTCTAGGGATTGCTTGAGAAGGCCCCGATCTACACTTCCACCAAGAGAAATTTGATTCCCCCCACTAATCCCTTGCGGATCTTGTTACTCTTGGGTGTTTGAGCACCCTAGACGGTTGAGGTCATCGCGGAGCCATATTCCATTGTGGTGAAGCCTCGTGGTGTTGTTGGGAGCCTCCAATTAAGTTGTGGAGATTGCCCCAACCTTGTTTGTAAAGGTTCCGTCGCCGCCTCCAAAGGCACCAATAGTGGAATCACGGCATCTCGCATTGTGTGAGGGCGTGAGGAGAATACGGTAGCCCTAGTGGCTTCTTGGGGAGCATTGTGCCTCCACACCGCTCCAACGGAGACGTACTTCCTCTCAAAGGGAAAGAACTTCGGTAACACATCCTCGTCTTCACCGGCTCCACTCTTGGTTATCTCGTTCCTTTACTTGTGCAAGCTTATCTTGTTTTACATTCCTTGCTTGCTTGTGTGCTTGTTGTTGTTGCATCATATAGGTTGCTCATCTAGTTGCATATCTAGACAACCTACTTTGATGCAAAGTTTAAATTGGTAAAGAAAAGTTAAAAATTGTTAGTTGCCTATTCACCCCCCCCTAATCAACTATATCGATCCTTTCAATTGGTATAGAGCCTCGTCTCTTTATTAAGGACTTTGCCATCCGAAGAGTATGGTTGACTCCGTAGACGGTGAGGAGGTGCACCCCAGTGTGATTCCGTCCTCGTCTACGGCCGATGGGGAAACCTCGGTCTCACGCGAAGAGTTCAATGTGGCTTTGGACACATTGAAAACTTCCATGATGGCCGAGGTCAAAGGCATGCTCAAGAACTTTCTTGATGGTCTCAAATTATCCACCGCACCGTTGGAAGTGGTCGATCCCACTAACATGGTGACAGATGCTAACTCCAACAAGGGGGAAGCTACTAGTGAGAAAGTTCCTTTGTCTAGTTGTAGAAATGGTAGTGGCATCTTTGCCCATGTGGAACCTCCTCTTACTTATGGAGGACCCATTCCCTCCACCCATTTAAATCATGCCGGCCCTCCTCCTAAGATTGTGAAAAATGAGGATTTTGACGCTTGGGTTTATCGCTTTAAATGTCATTTAAATCATGTTAATACTAGTCTTTGGAGAATCATTGAGCAAGGTTTCTATCCGCATGACCCAAGCAACTTCACCCCTAGAGAAGTCGCGGATCATCAATTCAACGAGAATGCTCTCTTCATCATCGAAGATGCAATTCCTTCCGAAGATCTTGCACATCTCCGACTTTTCACCATGGCCAAGGAAGCATGGCACCATGTTGTCTCCCTTTACAAGGGAAGAGCAAACCTTCAACGCTCCAACTATGAAGTGGTGCAAGATGAAGCCGATGAGTTCGCAATGAATGAAGATGAAGAACCTCGTGAGCTTTACCGGAGGCTAACCACTCTCACGGTCTCACTACGAGATCATGGGAGCAAGGATACGGATGACAATTGGATCAAGCACAAGTTCCTCAAGGCCATGACGCCTTACCACAAGGCCATGTCCTCCGTCATCCGTCAAAGGCCGGACTTCCACACCTTGTCCTCAAGTGAAGTGTTGGATGAGTTTGTGGCAATGAGGATCTTGGACAAGACCGCCGACAATGCAGTGTTGCGTTCCCAAAGAGCTAAGAAGCCCAACCTTGCTTTGAAGGCCAAAGCTAGTGTGGAATAAGAGGATGAAGAGGAAGAAGAGGAGAGCAACCCCGAAGATACAAAGTATGCTTATCATGAGCACATGGCTCTCGCATCAAGGCAATTTTGGAGCAAGAAGAACACAAGGCCCAACTTCAACAAGAGCAACTCAAGTGGCAATAAGGGCAAGCAACGTGTGAGGACTTGCTATAATTGTGGCAATGTGAGCCACTTTGTTGCGGAATTCCCATATGGGAAGAGGGAAGACAATGGTGGCAAGCTCATCCGAAAAGACAAGGCCAAGTCTTTCCCCAACAAGAGCAACTTCACCAAGAAGACTCCTCCCAAGGGGTTGGTGGCACAAGAAGAGTACAATGAGGATGATGATGATGATGAAGACGATGAGTCGGTTGCCATGGCCTCTGTTGCCATTGCCAAAACTCCTAGGGTGTCTCTCTTCGACTCACCCAATGAGAACATCACCGCCAAGTGCCTCATGGCCAAAGCCACCCTCAAGGTAACCCCCAACATCAAAACTACCATCATTACTAATCCTTCTTTGATGGATTGCATTGATGAAAATGAGGGGTCCAATGGGGAGGAAATGAATTTGAGTCTTTTATGAGTAAGCTCAAGGGTAAATCCAAGAAGCACTTTGTTGCTCTCTTGGAACAACTTGGTGAAGCCAATGACATGATTGAGGCTCACGAAGAAACCATCTCTAAGATGGAGGGGCATAGTCATGACTATGCCGATGAGATATCGGATCTCTCTAACGCTCTTGAGGAAGATCATGGTCATCGTTTGGTTCTTGAGGAGTCATACAACGATGATCATGCTAAATTAAACAAAGATCTTGATCATGCTCTTGTTGTATCTCCTGTGCTAAATTCCGAGAAGTCCAAACTTGGGATTGATCTTGCTAGACTCAAGGAGGAGTTTGATATACTTGACAAGGCTCACAAGTCCTTGAAGGGCACTCATGCTAGTCTTAAAGAGTCTCATGATCAACTCCAAGTGAAGCTAACCAAGGAGAAAGCCACTTTTCCTCATATGATTTTAATTGATAATGCAAATGCTACTAACCCTTGTTGTGAGCATGTGAATCTTGTTGAGGAGAATGCAAAGTTGAAGGAGCAACTTGAGAAAGGCCTTGTGTCGTGCATACAAGGTGAGAAGAACCTCAACGACGTTTTGAGCAATCAAAAGGAAGTTGTGGCCAAGAAAGGGATTGGGTTCGCACCCAAGTCCAAGAACAAGAAGAAGAATGACAAGACCAAACGACCTCCTCCTCTCAAGCAAACTTTTGTGAAAGAGGGAGAGGTTGCTTCTAAGGAGAAGAAGAACATTGTGAAGGGTGGTGGTGTCAAGAAAGGCAATGCCACCCCTTCCAACAAAGCCGGCGACTTTAACCCTTCCTATGTGTTATGTCGTGCTAGTGATGGACATGTTGATGCTAAATTTGTTGGTTCTCCTTATGAGTACATTGAATGTTCTATTTGGGTTCCTAATACCCTTGTCACTAACATCAAAGGACCCATTACAAAATGGGTACCTAAAACCAAGCATTAATCTCTTGTAGGTGTTTGCTTCCGGTGGGGGATCATGGTTGCTTGATAGTGGAGCTACTAATCATATGACCGGAAGCAAGGACTTGGTGGTGGACGTGCACAAGATTCCTTCTATGCCCACCAATGTCGAGTGGTGTGATGCCTCGTCTTCTAAGGTATTGGGTCTTGGCAAGGTTGTCATTTCTCATGATCCCACGATCGAGAAAGTCATGCTTGTTGAGTCCCTTGCATACAATTTACTTTCCGTTCATCAACTTGCACTTATGGGCTTTGCTACTTTCTTTGATATTGATACCATGGGCCTCTTGTGGAGCAAGACTCTTAAAGTAGCCTTTGTTGGGCATGTCGAGAACGGTCTCTATGTGATTAACTTCTCGGAGAGACCCACTAAGACCGCGACATGCCTAATGGCTAAAGTTGACGTGGGATGGATTTTGCATCACCGTTTAGCCCATGTCAATATGAGATCTTTGCAAAGTCTTCTCAAGGGGGACCATGTCCATGGACTAACAAATGTTAGCTTTGGCAAAGATCGTGCTTGCAGTGCTTGTATCAAAAGAAAGCTACATGAGAAGGCTCACCCTCCCACGACTATTATTTACTCGAAGAGGCCTTTGGAGCTCCTTCACTTGGATCTCTTTGGGCCTCCATCCTTTGATAGTATTGGGGGTAGAAAGTATTGCTTGGTGATTGTGGATGATTATTCAAGATATACTTGGGTATATTTCTTCAAGAGAAAGAGTGAGACCCAACAAACCGTCATTGATTTTGCAAATGAAGCTCAACGCCAACACAATGCAAAGATCTTGACGATAAGAAGTGACAACGGCACCGAGTTCAAGAACTACACCTTGGATGAGTTCCTTAGTGATGAGGGGATCAAGCATCAATATTCCGCACCTTACACCCCTCAACAAAATGGTGTGGCGGAGAGGAAGAACCGGACGTTGATGGATGCGGCAAGGACCATGATGGCGGAGTTCAAGTCTCCATACAACTTTTGGGCCGAAGCCATCAACACCGCGTGTCATGCATCCAATCGGCTCTACCTCCGCAAAGGCTTGAACTTAACTCCATATGAGATACTCACCGGTAACAAGCCCAACCTCAAGTACTTTCGGGTGTTCGGGTGTAAGTGTTTCATTCTCAAGAAAGGTGTTTGTTTGTCTAAATTTGAGGCTAGAGCTCATGAGGGCATATTTGTTGGTTATGCTACAAACTCTCATGCTTACCGTGTCCTCAATAAGTCCACGGGACTTATTGAGGAGATGTGTAACGTGGAGTTTGATGAGAATAACGACTCCCAAGTGGAGCAAAGTGGTACTTGTGATGTAGGTGATGAAATTCATCCCCAAGCCATAAGAAGAATGGGTGTTGGTCATATCCTACCCATTGAGGAACCCCTTGTGGCTGAAGGAGAAGGACAATGTTCCACTCAAGTGGAACTATCACCAACCCAAGACCCACACGCTTCCGAAGAACAAAGTGAAGGCCCTCAACCAAATGAACAAGATCAAGGGCAAGATCAACCTCAAGATGGTGGTGAACCCCCAAGTGATGCCCAAGGTCAAGTTCGCTCCTCCGAGATAGTTCAAGATCAAGAGCAAGCTCAAGATCAAGAACAAACTCAAGACGACGCTCAAGATGATCAACTTTCCGCTCCTCAACTCACCTCTGAGGAGGAATTGGAGCGTCGTGCCGCCAAGATTACATCCAAGCTCTCTACCAAGGGTCATCTCATGAAGAATGTGCTTGGAAGCATTCACAAGGGGGTAAGCACTCGTAGACAATTGGCAAACTATTGTGAACATCACGCGTTTTGTCTCTTGTGTTGAACCCCAAAAGGTCTATGAGGTGCTCGAAGATCCGGATTGCCTTAATGCCATGCATGAAGAACTCAACAACTTCAAGTACAACAACGTGTGGAGATTGGTGCCAAGGACAACGGGGAACCACAATGTCATTAAAACCAAGTGGATATTCGAGAACAAGCAAGATGCTCATGGGATTATCATTCGCAACAAGGCGAGATTGGTAGCACAAGGCTACTCCCAAGTCGAGGGTATCGACTACGGTGAAACATTTGCTCACATTGCTCGCCTTAAATCCATTCGTTTGTTGATTGCTTATGCTTCTCATCATAACTTTAAGTTGCAACAAATGGATGTGAAGAGTGCTTTTCATAATGGTCCTATTAATGAGTTGGTATATGTCAAACAACCCCCCGGGTTCGAGTATCCCTACTTCCCTGATCATGTGTATCAACTCGATAAGGCACTCTATGGCCTTAAACAAGCCCCACGTGCGTGGTATGACCACCTTACCGAGTTGTTGCAAGATCATGGATTTGAAGTTGGGAAAATCGACCCCACTCTTTTTACTAAGAAGGCCAAAGGGGGTTGTTTGTGTGCCAACTATATGTTGATGATATTATCTTTGGTTCCCCTAACAAAGCTTTCAATGAGGAATTTGCCGCTCTCATGACCTCAAAGTTCAAGATGTCTTTGATGGGAGAGTTGAAGTTCTTTCTCGGGTTTGAAGTCAAGCAAAGAAGAGAAGGAACCTTCATCAACCAAGCCAAATACACTCAATACATGCTCAAGAGATTCAAGCTAAGTGATGTCAAGCCGGCTTCCACTCCAATGCCCGTCAAATGCCAACTTGACATAGATCCCAATGGTAAAGCGGTGGATCAAAAGGTATATCGCTCCATGATTGGCTCCTTGCTTTACCTTTGTGCATCTAGACCGGATATCATGTTGAGTGTGGGAATTTGTGCACGGTTTCAAGCCACACCTAAGGAAAGCCACTTTGTGGCGGTCAAGCGAATGTTTTGATATTTGGCTCATACCCCAAACTTTGGCTTATGGTACCCAAGAGGTGCAAACTTCAAGCTTGTTGGATATTCGGACTCTGATTGGGCGGGAGACAAAGTGGATAGGAAGTCCACTTCCGGAGGGTGCCGATTTCTTGGTTGCTCTTTTGTGAGTTGGTCTTCTAAGAAGCAAAGTTGTGTATCTCTCTCATCCACCGAAGCAGAGTATGTGGCGGCCGGTAGTTGTTGTGCACAACTTCTATGGATGAGGCAAACTTTAAAGGATTACAGTGTCATTTGTCACAAAGTGCCTCTTTGGTGTGATAATGAAAGTGCCATCAAGATTTCTCTCAACCCGGTACAACACTTCAAGACGAAGCATATTGAGATTCAGTATCTTTTCATCCGAGATCATATTAGGCGAGGGGATATCACGCTCAACTATGTCAACACTCATGATAACCTTGGAGACATCTTCACGAAGCCCTTGGATGAAGCAAGATTTCGCAAGTTAAGGCATGAGCTAAATATCATTGATTCGAGCAATGTGGCTTGAACCCTTGCACACCCCTCCATACTCATCTTGATGTCTTGTTTAGGTGTAGGCATGGACTTAGGGGGAGTGTTGTTCTCTCAATGAACTCTCCCTCCCCCCATTATGGATAAATTGCTCAACTCTTTCACATTAGCCATTTTTATGGTACTTGTGCTTCAAAGATGAGCTTTGGTCATGGGCCCAAGGATAATTCTTTGCGGTTCCATACCAATTGACTCAAACATAGGTGGATCCGGCCACCGCCCTCTCCTTGAAGAGGTTGTGTCGCGTGTTTGGTCCTTGTTGTCTCTTGCCTTTCTTTCTTCGTGCCGAGCTTGTGCTTGTGTTCTCTCGTGTGTTAGCTCGTTGGTGAGTTCGTTCGCTTGAAGGTTGTTTTGCAAAGGCTGTTTTCTTCTCCTTTGTGCGAAACATGCATTGTCTTGTCTCTACGGTACTACCGTGGCTTGCCAGGGTACTACCTCAACCAGCACGGCAGTAATTTTTTTACTGCCGCTGGAGGAGTGGTACTACCACCCACGGTGCGGTACTTCCGCCCGGGCGGTACTACCGCGATGATGCGCGGTACTACCGCGTAGTCGCGAGAACGTGGGGGTTAAGAGCGGGTAGGGGGAGTTCCAACTCCCCCACACCCATTCAACACTTTTTCCCCACGACATCTCTCTCTCTCCTACCCAAGAACGGCGCCGGAGGACCTCGCCGGATCTCCGTCTCCGGCCGCTCTCCTCACATTCCCACCGGTGGGATCGTTCCCCACCACGCCCTCTTTCCATGGAACAAGGTTTCTCCCCAAATCCCTCTCTCTTTGTCTCACTTTTTTGTCTCTAGGTTTTTGGGGAGATGCATGTTGTTCTTGAGATTTTAGGCCAAATCTTTGCAAGAGTAGGGTGTAGGAGAGTAGTAATGCGTAGAGATGGTGTTTGGTATGTTGCTCCTTGGTAGATTTGATCAATCGTAGTACCGCTCCATTGTCGCGGTTGTGTTCAGATCCGTTCCGTCTCGGATCCGACCTCGTGCGGTACTACCGCATCTCTCGTGCGGTACTACCGCTCGAACGGTACTACCGCCCCTCCTGAGCGGTACTACCGCGCGAGGCACGGAAGTAAAATTTTACTTCCGCTCTAGGCGCAGTACTACCGTGCCATCTCGGCGTGGTACTACCGCGGCTAGAGTGGTACTGAAGTTTTAGTTCCGCACATCCGTGCGGTACTACCGTTGATGTCAAATCTCCCATGTGGCAATTACCCCATGCACTTTCTACTTGTTTCACTTGTTTTGCTGTGGTCTTTGCATTGATCCTTCTCGCTTCTTTTGCGTGTTCTTGTGTTGTGTGTCATAGGTGGTGGCTCCGGTTCCAATGTCCGTCGGTCGAACCCTCTCCGCGACACGGGCTCGAAACGCCTGCGCAACCAAGATGAAGCTCCAGAGGGCCCCAATGCCCCCCAACGCAAAACCAAGATCACCGCCAACAAGTACAAGGAGCCCTCAATGGGCATGGATGAGATACCACTGGCTGAGTTTGTCACTCGAAGGAAGATCAACCCCTATGTGAATCCCCGTGCAAACTTCAGAGGGAATGATTTTTTCTGGACCAAGCAGCAGAATCTTATCTATCTGGATGTGATCAAGGCCAAGCAGATCATCTATGTGGACGTGCACTGGATTGACATGAATCATATGAGGCAGGATAAGCACTGTGGCTATTTTGGTGAGGCACTGGACCTGCTAGAGCAGTTTGGCATTGAGGATGTGATCTCCTTACACCTGGACTTTGACCCTGAGATTGTAGCACAGTTCTTTGCTTCGGTCCACTTCCATCCTGATGAGGGACGAAACATGACCTGGATGACCAATGGACAACGGATGACTGCTAAGTGGAAGGACTTCATGGATTTGCTTCAGATTCCTGATGAGGGGCTCAACACGACCGTTGGTGTCCGCCCTCATGCCAATCCCGAGTCAGCCAGCAAGAACAAGCTTCAGCCTTACTATGTTGAGAAGACGCTTCCCAGTGGCAAGAAGGCCTGTGTGCTGAACTCATTCCTTGACATCATGCATCGCATCTTCTGCAATTCCCTCTTTCCGCGCATTGGTGACAAGGACAAGGTGCATGCCTATCTCGTGGATATGATGCTCATTTGTGAGGAGGCGCGTCATGCTCAGACGCAACCACTTGATGTCTCACATATCATGTGGTGCGAGCTTCGCTTTGCGGTGTTCAACCGTAAGGTACCCATCTATGGACCTTACCTGTTTCTTTTGATAACGAAGACTTGGGAGAAGCTCTATCCCGATGATGAGTTTCTTGCCCCTGACTGGACTCGTCATGAGCCCATCAAGCTCCGCATCAAGACCCAGTGGGCCAACACCACTACCTGTGCTGAGGCAGCGGCTACTCAGATGGATGTGGATGAGGATGAGATCGAGGAGGAGGACGGTGATGAGGACAGCTCTGCTGGCTACTCGCCTTCATCTTCTAAGCCTTCTTGGGCTAAGAAGCTGAAGAACAAGATGAAGGCTCTGTTCTGCATGCAGGCCAAGGGGTAGTACATGTCTCATGTTGATCAGAAGGAGAGTCGCCGGCGTGACAAGAGGATCTTAGGGACATTTGGCGAGGAGGTATCCAGCGGGTCCGAGAAGCACATCACCCCAGAGGCAGCTTGGATGGCAAAGTAGGGCTACAAGTGGACTGATTCTGAGGACGAGATGGAGGAGTCCATTCCCACTGCCGAGTCCGACGAGGAGCGCGACGAGTGATCGAGTCAGCCTGAGATACCACCTGTGTCGTAGGTGTCCTCTCTGTCTTTTTGGTGTCTCGATGCCAAAGGAGGAGAGAGTGTAGGATTTGCGTCATGTGTCTTGTTGTTTCTCCTTGTCGCTTTGCTTTCGTTCTGTTGGACCTCGTTTTCTTTGGTTTGGTTTGTGCTCGTAAGACCAAGTTCACTTTCATATGGTGTAAGACTTATGCACTCTAGCGTACATTATTGTCTTTCATGCCTAGTATCCCATGAGCCTATGCTATCTTGTGCCCTTTACATTATGCTCATAGTTATTATCTTGTCTCCTTGCTTAGTGCTAGCTTTATTGTTGCAAGATATGCCTTGTCTATAAAATATAGGGGGAGTGTTGATCCTAGTATGTGTGTCGTGGAGTCCAAAGTACTTCTCTAGATAGCACACATCTAGGGGGAGCTCGTCTATATTTTATAGATGTGGGGTTTGCCCTTGTTCTATTTTGTTTCCCTATGTGCAAATCCCGTATTGTCATCAATCCACCAAAAAGGGGGAGATTGTAAGGGCATATTTATCCCTTAGTTGTTGGTGATTGATGACAATGCTTTTGCGGACTAATCATGTGCATTGAGCATTTCAGACATATCATGACTAGACACAAGACGATTTGGTGCCCCTCGAAGACTATTAAAGATGGCGTTTCTCTACGTTTCTTTTCGGTGGATTTGAGTCGTAGGAAAGCCGTACCATTAAGAGGGGGTCCGCGTTGAAAAGGTTTGGGTGGAATCAACACGTACACGTCTGCTCCTTTTGCACCACCTTTCCTTGGCTCTTTGGAGCATCCTCCGTTTCTCCGTGTCTTTGCAAAATGATGAAATCCTAGTGTTGCTGATCAGGGGCATGCGGTAGTACTGCTCCTCCGAGTGGTAGTACCGCAGTGCCTCGCGGTAGTACCGGCTGTGGGTGCGGTAGTACCAAAAGTACTCACGGTAGTACCGCTCCTTGGGAGCGGTAGTACCATGGCCTCTGGCTAGTCTCAGCTACTCGTGCGGCTGTAGGGGCGGATGTAATTTTTTACATCCGCGACCTACGCGGTAGTACCGCCCCATGGGTGCGGTAGTACCGTGAGTTCTGGCCTGGCACAGCAACATGAGCGGAAGTAGGGGCGGACGTAATTTTTTTCATCCGCGCTCTACGCAGTAGTACCGCGTGCCAGGTGCGGTAGTAACATGTCGGATTTTTGCATAGATTGAAACTCAGCGGAAATAGCCACGGATGTATTTTTATATGTCCGTGCCTTCCCTGTCTAGACCAACCCTGTCTTGCGGTAGTACCGCAAGGGTGAGCGGTAGTACTGTGCCAGCGGCACTACCGCCCTCGGCTCCTTTGCTACAGGACTGGGCTAGCTCCTGCCGCGGCCGCGGTAGTACCGTAGGGCTTTGCGGTAGTACCATGGGCTCGTGCGATAGTACCGCGCGTCGGGTGCGGCAGTACAGCTCGTCGTGGGCTGAGTAAGTGGATACCGGTCGGATTTGTTCTTTCACTATATAAGGGGAGTCTTCTTCTCCGAGTTGACTACCTCTTCCATTCCCAAGCTCCATTGTTGCTCCAAGCTCCATTTTCACCCGATCTCTCTCCCTAGCCAATCAAATTTGTTGATTCTCTAGGGATTGCTTGAGGAGGCCCCGATCTACACTTCCACCAAGAGAAATTTGATTCCCCCCACTAATCCCTTGCGGATCTTGTTACTCTTGGGTGTTTGAGCACCCTAGACGGTTGAGGTCACCGCGGAGCCATATTCCATTTTGGTGAAGCTTCGTGGTGTTGTTGGGAGCCTCCAATTAAGTTGTGGAGATTGCCCCAACCTTGTTTGTAAAGGTTCCGTCGCCACCTCCAAAGGCACCAATAGTGGAATCACGGCATCTCGCATTGTGTGAGGGCGTGAGGAGAATACGGTGGCCTTAGTGGCTTCTTGGGGAGTATTGTGCCTCCACACCGCTCCAACGGAGACGTACTTCCTCTCAAATGGAAAGAACTTCGGTAACACATCCTCATCTTCACCGGCTCCACTCTTGGTTATCTCGTTCCTTTACTTGTGCAAGCTTATCTTGTTTTACATTCCTTGCTTGTTTGTGTGCTTGTTGTTGTTGCATCATATAGGTTGCTCAACTAGTCGCATATCTAGACAACCTACTTTGATGCAAAGTTTAAATTGGTAAAGAAAAGTAAAAAAATTGTTAGTTGCCTATTCACCCCCCTCTAGTCAACTATATCGATCCTTTCACCATCCACGAATAGGAGGGACCAGTCCGCAGACACGGATGCTAGAGGAGGCCATCCAATGCTGCCCGCATACATTTCAAACATTTTTCATCTAACATGGCGAAATTCATGCAAATACATCATATTTTTGTGTAAACCAGACGAGATTAATGCAGACACGGTGGACTTTCATTACATTTTAAACATTTAGAACAAAAAAGCGTTCCAAACCTAAACCTATCATACAACCGCGGTTGTCGTTCACTTCCTTTGTATTCCACATTGACGACCACGTCCTCCATCTGCCGTCTTCATATACAGCGGTAGGGTTCAAGACCTGTGAAGTGGAGATGCGGTCTCTGACGAGGAAGAGTAGAACATGGAAGACGGACCAGCCCACTTGGGACACAAATGCCTTGCTGCCACACATGCCCTACTCATCGTCGGAGCAGTCCACGAGATGTCCGTCACTGGCGACGGTGGACATGAGATCGATGATGGACGTGGACGGTCCACCACTCTCCACCTGCAATTGTGCCCCTAAAAGTTGCACGACGGCGTGTAGGACGCGTAGCTGGCGGCTGCGGTCACATCCGGCTGGACCAGAACTTCGTTGCGAGTGGCGTGCGCGGCCTCATAGAGCGCACTCTGCTCCACAATGCAGCTCGGGTTTGCCGTGACCATGGCAGCCTCGCTTGCGTGCACGTCGTAGATTTGGCCCTCCACCAGCCAGTGCTGCTCGAGGAGGAACATGTTGTACCTATGCTCCTCCTATGTCTGCCGGAACACCGACATAGGAGCCGGCCAGGCTACTCCTCCTCCGCCATGGCAACGTCATAGTGCGTCTGCGCCTGCTCCATGGTTAGGCCGGCATGCACCGGCGCAGGTACGACGCCGTGTCATTGTCCGAGCCCATGGGATCGTCGTCGAAGACCTCGAGCGAGCTCGCTGGGATGCCCTGCTCGATTCTCCTAGCACGGCGAAACTGCCAGGCGGCTGCAAGGGCGGCCACCTCGTGCTTCATCTCCGGCGACAGACTATCCCACAAAGTGTGACCGCTCGCAGTCATGGCAGATGTGGAGTAAAGGAGGAGGATGTGTTGTTGTCTGGAGTTAGCGGGGTGTGGCCGCGTTTATCAATTGATAATAAATAAATGATCCGGGGCTAGTGTTGGGTAGCCGGGCCCACTAGAATTCAAGTGCTGGACTGGACCACGGCTGAAACTGCCAGGCACGGACTAAAAGTTTTTATCAGAGTTCCGATCCTTTTGTTCAAAATTTCTTCAGAATCAAGTGAACCATTGGTTTCGCCACAAGGGAGGTACTATTTATGACTTAGAGAAATAGTGATTGACGCTCGATTAGCTAGGGCCGCTACATCCGCTGGAGAAGAAAACTCAGCAAAGGAGATTCCTAGCACGAGCGATATATTCTTCCTTAACAGGGATCTCAATTACGGGAAGAAGTACAAAGGGCAAAGGCAGAAGTGGAAGGGTCAAACTTTGCGCCGCTCTCCATTTCGAGGGGATTTCGTTGAAATCCAAATCAAAATGCCTCAACTTGATAAATTAACTTATTTCTCACAATTCTTCTGGTTATGTCGTCTCCTCTTTACTTTTTATATTCTCTTATTTAATAATAATGGAATACTTGGAATTAGTAGAATTCTCAAACTACGGAACCAACTGCTTTCGCGCCGGGGGGGCGACATCCGGAGCAAGGACATAGTTGCAGGTAGGTTATGCTCCTTTGCCACTAGGTCGAGTTCGCTTCTCCCTTCCTTTTGGTGTTTAGGTCAGAAGAGATAGATGTATCCCAACCTCTATTGCTCTCGCTGTCGGTGTCAAAACCGGCAGATATCGGGTAGGGCGTCCCAAGCTGTGTGTCATGGATCGATGGGTAACAGGAGACAGGGGACACGATGTTTACCCAGGTTCGGGCCCTCTCTATCGAGGTAATACACTACTTCCTGCTTGATTGATCTTGATGAATATAGGGTTACAAGAGTTGATCTACCTCGAGATCATATGTTGTGGTCTAAGACCTAAGGGTATGATGAGTAATGTCATAATGATCTAGCCTGGCCTGGGTTTATATAACACACCAGAGGCCTAGGGTTTAGGGGAGTCCTTGTCTTGCGCGCCAAGTCTTGTGGAGTCCTTCTTGTATGCGGCATGGGCCGTCCGAACTGGCCCATGAGTGAACTGCGATGGGGGTCCTCGGCCCGATCCAGCTGGTCGGGAGACGACGTGGTGAGTACCCCCTAGTCCAGGACACCGTCAGTAGCCCCCTGAACCGGTCCTCAAGTTGGGGACGCTCCTCGATTCTTCCGAATTGTTCTTCTTCTTCGGTCGTCGGTCTTGAAAACTGGTTCAACAAATCTTCTCATCTTCGATCTTGAGGATCGCCAAAGTGCATCCGAAGAGTTTACACGTCGGGTATCCGAGGAGCCCCTTTAAGTTTCTGGCCTTTATCAATGCCTTGTTATTTTTATGCCATAGCTTGGGTATGAAGTCGTTCCCGGGCGGCAGTGTCCTCTTGCGTCTGAGCTCCAATGCCGGATTGCATTCGAGGTATCTTTTGCAGCCGAGCACCAAAGCCGGACTGCTTTCGAGCTCCAACGCCGGAATGTATCCGAGCTCCACCGCCGGACTATGTCTGAAGAGTATTGTTACAGCCAAGCTCCAACGTCGAACTGCATTTGAGCTCGAGCGCCGAACTATATCCGAGCTCCAACGCCGGACTATGTCCAAGCCCCAACGCCATATTATGTCCGAGGTGTCATAGATCACCTTGGTTCAACAAAAAGTTGAAGGAGTTTAGCCGAGCTTAATGCCGGAAATGCCATCAATGGAGCCCGCCACTGGCGTCCGAGCTTTATGTCGGACTGCTTCCGAGGTGGTGCACCACCCTAACCGCGGGCTGATTTTTTGTCAATATTTTTTATTGGTGTAATTTATTCTCTGCCGAGATACATAGCCAGTAGCCCTCAAGGTGTGTATCGGTCTAAAACCCGAGATGCACCTGAAGGATGACACAAGACCGCTGATCGCAGTATCCCCTGAGACTCAGGTTGATTCGAAAAATTGGCCTGAGGATCAACTCCTAGCTCGGCGGAATACTTCGGGACACAAAGAGCGGTGTGCAAAGTCCTCGAGACTCAGGTTGGGTGCGGCCAACCAATCTGAGGATCATAATCTCCTCGAAAACTACATTGTACTTTAAATTTTCTGCATTAGATTGAAAATGCAGTAGCCCCCGAGCCACTGGTCGGGTGGCAACACCAGATCAGGGGATCGATGTACCCCTTTAATATTTGTAAATTATAAGCACGAAGCCCAGTAGCCCCGGAGCCTTAATGTGGGCAGGGGTGGCCGAATTAAGGAGCCGAATTAAGGATCGATATCCAGAGTAAAATCAGAAATTATGTGTAATGATTCTCTGTATCCAAGTACTCTACATCATTAATGCTCCGATCCGCATTGTACAAAACTTTGTTAATCGACCATCGGCTTTGTCGGTGTACAAAAGTAGGGGCTCTCCTTTTTGACCCCTTTACTTGTGCACGGGCAGTCAGAGCCGCGCGCCACGGACGCACCTAGCAGGGCAGAAGAGGGAAGCCGAAGAGAAACCAAAACGCAAGACAAAGCCAAGACCAGAAAACACAGAGAGCAAAGGGGGCAAGGCGGACTCCCCCAGCAAGACCCTTGCCGGGGCGGCCTCCGCGGCCCCGGCAAGAGCCTTGCCGGGGCAACTTGCCCAAACACCAACGGAGCGAGCCACCCTTGAGCCCACAGGTTCCAACCCAACCAACTACATTGGGACCAGGGCTCGGGAGGCGCCTCCATGGTGGCATGTAGATCTTTGTCAAGATCATAAACACACAAGATCAGATGAGGATCAGAAGATGACGACCCTTGGCGAGATCCTAGCCAAGGAAACCCACAAGACCTGATACGTCTCCAACGTATCTATAATTTTTGATTGTTCCATGCTATATTATATTCTGTTTTGGACATTAATGGGCTTTATTATACACTTTTATATTATTTTTGGGACTAACGTATTAACCGGAGGCCCAGCCCAGAATTGCTGTTTTTTGCCTATTTCAGAGTTTCGCAGAAAAAGAATATCAAACGGAGTCCAAATGGAATGAAACCTTCGGGGACGTGATTTTCGCAACGAACGTGATCCAGAGGACTTGGACCCTACGTCAAGACATCAACCAGGAGGGCACGAGGTAGGGGCGCGCCTACCCCCTGGGCGCGCCCTCCACCCTCGTGGGCCCCATGTTGCTCCACCGACGTACTTCTTCCTCCTATATATACCTACATACCCCCAAACTACCAGATACGGAGCCAAAAACCTAATTCTACCGCCGCAACCTTCTGTACCCATGAGATCCCATCTTGGGGCCTTTTCCGGAGCTCCGCCGGAAGGGGCATCGATCACGGAGGGCTTCTACATCAACACCATAGCCTCTCCGATGATGTGTGAGTAGTTTACCTCAGACCTTCGGGTCCATAGTTATTAGCTAGATGGCTTCTTCTCTCTTTTTGGATCTCAATACAATGTTCTCCCCCTCTCTTGTGGAGATCTATTCACTGTAATCTTCTTTTGCGGTGTGTTTGTTGAGACCGATGAATTGTGGGTTTAAGATCAAGCTTATCTATGAACAATATTTGAATATCCTCTAAATTCTTTTGTGTATGATTGGTTATCTTTGCAAGTCTCTTCGAATTATCAGTTTGGTTTGGCCTACTAGATTGATCTTTCTTGCAATGGGAGAAGTGCTTAGCTTTGGGTTCAATCTTGCGGTGTCCTTTCCCAGTGATAGTAGGGGCAGCAAGGCACGTATTGTATTGTTGCCATCGAGGATAACAAGATGGGGTTTATATCATATTGCATGAGTTTATCCATCTACATCATGTCATCTTGCTTAAAGCGTTACTCTGTTCTTATGAACTTAATACTCTAGATGCATGCTAGATAGCGGTCGATGTGTGGAGTAATAGTAGTAGATGCAGGCAGGAGTCGGTCTACTTGTCTCGGACGTGATGCCTATATACATGATCATACCTCGATATTCTCATAACTATGCTCAATTCTGTCAATTGCTCAACAGTAATTTGTTCACCTACCGTAATACTTATGCTCATGAGAGAAGCCACTAGTGAAACCTATGGCCCCCGGGTCTATTTTCCATCATATTAATCTTCCAACAACAAGCTATTTCCATTGCCTTTTATTTTGCTTTTATTTTACTTTGCATCTTTATCGTAAAAATACCAAAAATATTATCTTATCATATCTATTAGATCTCACTCTCGTAAGTGACCGTGAAGGGATTGACAACCCCTTTATTGCGTTGGTTGCAAGGATTTATTTGTTTGTGTAGGTGCGAGGGACTCGTGCGTGGCCTCCTACTGGATTGATACATTGGTTCTCAAAAACTGAGGGAAATACTTACGCTACTTTACTACATCACCCTTTCCTCTTCAAGGGAAAACCAACGCAGTGCTCAAGAGGTAGCAAGAAGGATTTCTGGCGCCGTTGCCGGGGAGGCTTACGCGAAGTCAAGTCAAGATTTGACTCCCGATAACGAGCCATTTCTGGCGCCGTTGCCGGGGAGTCTACGCAAAAGTCAACATACCAAGTACCCATCACAAACCCTTATCTTCCGCATTACATTATTTTCCATTTGCCTCTCGTTCCCCCCCCCCCCACTTCACCCTTGCCATTTTATTCACCTTTTCTTCGCCTTCTTCTCGTATGTCTTTTTGTTTGTGTTTCCATGTGCCTTCTACTTGCTTGCTAAAAATCTATTGATATGGATCCACTTAAAGTGTTCTACTTAGATCATCTTCGATCCTTATGTGCTTGTGCTGAAACCCCAACTAGCCTAGTTGATGGGAAATCTTTAGATGAGCATGCTCATTTTGTGCGTCACCGTTTGTATGGAAAAGGGAGACTCTTATGGAATCAAATAAACAGATTACTGTGTTATGCTTGGAATCTTTGTGAGATTTGTGATTTTACTTGTTGCTCTAAGAACCCTAAAAAACACCTTCCCTACCTTTGTGAGTTTGATGAAAATGAAATCTTATCTTCTTATGCAAAGGGTGTTTATAGTTACTATGATATCGAACAAATTGAAGAATGTGTTCCTTTTAAGGGTGCTTATGAAGTTGCTTCTTTGATTGAAAAGTATGATATTACTCTCTACGAATCTGAAAATTTTGACATACTTAAATATTGCTATGAAAACTATGCTCATAATGTCTATGTCAAAGAATTTATTGAGAGAATGACCGTTGCTTTAGAAGAAAATAATGATACGCAAGAATCTATAGATAATGACGATTCCGATGATGATTCTGGGCGTCGTGGGCGTTCTCGCCTGAGGCGGAGCCATGGCTGATGACCAACACCTCAGTGACAGTGTTGCCGCCACTGTCGGCTCGAGGAAGAGGGTCGTCGATGATCACCACATTGGTGGGGAAGGCGTCAAGCGATGCCGTGTCGGAGTCGACAAGCATCGGGTCGGTGGAGCCAACCAAGTCCAAATCCACAGCAGGCTCGCTGGAGACGTGAAGCTGGTCGAATAGGCTGACGAGGTGGCTCTCGGGGCAGTCTGTGCCCACATCGGACGCAGGCTCGTCGGAGATGCGAGCCTCGCCAAGAAGATTGGTGAGGCAGCTCGCGGCGCAGGCGTCGTCGGCGCCTTGCAGTGCGTCGGGGCAAGCGCCATCGGGCGTGCCGGGCTGGCTACGGTCGCTGGGATGGAAATGGGTTCCCGTCCAGAACAGGTCTCCGGACGACGGTGCACCTGGCCCCACGGTGGGCGCCAAATGTCGGGTGGTAGGTGCGACATATGCCAACGGGTGGCTTATCATTGTGGGAGCCAATAAAACATCGCCGGTGCCTGGAAACAGGATAAGGCGAAGACATGCACGCCGGCGGATCTTACCCAGGTTCGGGGCTCTCCGTGGAGATAACACCCCTAGTCCTACTCTGCGGGGTCTCCGCATGATCACTAGATCAACACAAGTGGCTACATGTGGCTCCTTGAGCTGTTTTGCTAGAGGAGCAAGAAGGGCAAGGCTAGCTCTCCTCTTCTCTTTACGTGGTGTCTAAAATTCTAAGAGATCCACCCTTTGCATGGGTGCCCTGGGGGGTTTATATAGGCCTACCCCCAGGGGTACAATGGTAATCCGGCTGGATGCGGGTCCAGGCCGTCAGTGTCTGTATCCGCCGGCTTCTCCGCCGGCCGTTGGGGCCCGCCGACTGGTGGGTCCCGCCGGCTGCTGGCTATTGTAGCCTCGCCCCTGATGACGAGGGCTTTGCTGAGGTAAGCATGGCTACAGTGCCGCCGTCCGGCGGACTCTGACTGTAGCCTTACCTCGTCTTGTCTTCTTACTGATGCACATACTTCAAGGGAGGGAGGTAGCCGGCTATTGGGAGCCGGCTACACCCCAGGCCGACTAAAAGGGGGCTTGACCGCCTTCGAGCGTCTCTCTGGCTGTAGGGGCCCGCCGCCCGCGAGCCGTACTGACAACCCGTCGTGGGTGGCGTCATGGTCAACATGGCTACAGTGCCGCGCCGGACGGGGGATGGCCGACCCATACGGTGCACTGTGGCCATGCGTGCTCCGGGATTCGGGGGTGGCAGACTTTACTGTAGCCACGCCCGGTCTTGTCACCGTTATGTGGGTGCTGTCCTGGAGGGTGCAATCTTGGCCGCTTGCCGGGAGTCGGTCTTCTTGTGGCCGGCTTCTTGGAGTCAACCTTCTTGTGGCCGGCTTCTTGGAGTCGGCCTTCTTGTGGCCGGCTTCTTGGAGCCGGCCTTCTTTCGGCTCTCTTCAGGAGTGTTTCAGGGTAGGGCCGCCTTCCAGCAGTCGGCCTGTGCGATGGCCGGCCAGGGGAGGGAGGCCCCGTGCTTTGGGTGCTTGAAGGCTCGATCGGCCTGATAATTTTTGAAGAGCCAGGGGGAGTCGGTTAGGCTACCCATGGTCATTTACTCCGATAGTAGTCCCTGAAGCTGGTTGGGCTTCACGGCTGAAAGGAGGACGAGAAGCTTAATCAGCTTCCTATCTTGAGGAGCCAGCAGCTAGGAGCCGGCTTTGATCAGGTGCGCCGTCTTGGTGAGGCCTCGAAATCTGAAGGCGGGAATCAGCTGGCGCGCGCCTGGTTGCGGGCCAGCCGCTTGCCCCCCGCACACCACGTGGCGCCCTTCGGCTGGGAGAGCCGGCCAGCCCACGCGCGTGACGGGACGCCGCCGTAGGCCGGGGCCCGCCACTTCCACGCCTCGGCCCGGGTGTGGATCTTCTGTGGCCCAAAACGGGCCATTCACCTTCCAACGGCAGTTTCTGCATGCCGTTAGGGCGCAATAATCGCGGGACATGGGGGAGTGGGCGCAGTTAATCCCACGCCCCCCACACCTCGCCTCCTTGGCTTTGCTGCACGAGGCTATAAATCGGGGGAGGAGGTGGAACGGCAGACGCTCGCACGCTCGCCCTCGCTCCGCCATCTCCTTCTTCTTCTTCTTCTTCTTCTTCTTCTTCATCGCCGTAGCCCCTCGCTGCCGCGCCGTCCCTCCAGTGTTTGCACTACCCCGCAGCTTCACCACCGCGGGACGGTGCTTTCGCCGTCGCCGCGCCTTTTTTCCTCGGCTTCTTGCCCTCATGTCGCACGGTGGAAACTGGAACGGCTCCAACGTCCACGAGGACCACATCGACTTCCTCTGCAAGACGCGGCGGTTTCCCGGCAAGGAGCATGTGCGGGTCCATCTTGCGCCGGTGCGGGAGATCTCGCCGGCGCCGGAGGAGGGCGAGTGGGTGATCTTCCGCTCGCACTTCCTGCGCGGCCTTGGCCTGTCTGCGAGCGGCTTCTTCCGCTCCTTCCTCGAATTCTACCAGCTCCAGCCACACCACCTCACTCCAAACACGGTGGTGCTGCTGTCCGCCTTCGTCACCTTGTGCGAGGGCTTCCTCAGCGTCCTTCCCACCCTCGTGCTCTGGGGGGAATTCTTCCAGACCAAGCTCGGTACCGCTATGAGGGGCGTGCTGGCTCAGAGCGGCGCCTTCATCGCGATGCGGAGGCCGGTAGCCGACAACCCCTTTCCTCCCATCACGCTGATCCAGTCGGTGAAGCGCTGGCAAAAATCCTACTTCTATGTGAAGAACGTCGCTCCTCATGGCGATTTCGTCAACTTGGCGGCTTATGCAGCCAGCCCGCCGGCTGGGAGGCGGCCCCAATGGTCCTATCGGGCCAGAACACTGTCGCCGGCAGGAGCCGCTGCCGTCGCGCGACTTCGGGTAATGATCCAGTCGGAGGGCCTGACCGGGTCCAACCTGCTGGCCGCCTTCGTGGCGTGCCGGGTGCTCCCGCTCCAAGGCCGCCCTCATATGATTTGTCAAATGAGCGGCCAACTCGATCCGAGTCGGATGTGCACCAAGGAGATGCCTCATGCGGAGGTAGCTCTCATGGTGAACTACCTTGCGAATTGCAAGCTCGCCGACGAGTGGCGATTTGGCAAGGAGCCGTACTCCCGTGTCAATCCGCCGCCTATGGTAAACTTTCTTTTTCTTCTCTTCTTTACTTTTGTCACCGAGTTTCTCTTGGCCAACTCTGACCAGTCGGCTTGTCTTGACAGAGCCCCCTCCTTCGATCGGCAGCCGGGGCAGCGGCGGTGGAGCGCCAATATCTCCCCGACCGTACGAGGCACGACTCGGACGACCCCGACTTGGGGGCGACCGCTCTGGACGACGACATCGAGGGGGGAGGCGGCGAGGCAGGCGGCTCCGGGCTTGGAGCCAGCTTCGACAACTGGCCGGATGATGACGAGGCGGAGGTCGTCCCGCGCTGCCAGCCGGCGTCCGATCAGCACGACTCGGGCTCATCTGGCGCGCCGGCTGGCCGAGGCGGTGTGCAGAAGCGCCGGGCCGCGCCGAGCCTATTCGGCAGTCGGCCGAAGAAACCCAAGAGCGCGGTGGCGGCGACCAGGTGGGACGAGGCGGCCGCGAAGGCTGCCCGCTTCCGCAAGGTGGTGAAGCAGCCGCAAGAGGTTTCCGTGTAAGTGTCAATTCTCTCACGTATTCCTTCTTCTTTTTCGTTGATATTCTTCTGAGTCCTTGTCTTGACTTAAAAAATACAGGGCTCCGCTTTCTCTTGAGCGGACCGCTGCCGCCTCCGTGGTTGGAGCGGCGGGTGGATCTGGAAGCGCCCGCCGCGTGGACCCTCGTGCCGAGCTTCAAGCGGCGACGGAGCAGAATGGGCGGGAGGCGCGGGAGGAGCGGGAGGAGGAGGAGCTGAGGGCGGCTGCTGCCATGGCGGCGCAGGAGAGGACAGAGAGGTCGACGGAGGCACAAGCCGACACGGCAGCCAAGGCTCAGGCGGAGGCTGCGGCCGCAGAGAGGGCGGCGGAGGCCCTGCGTAACCAGCCGCCGCTGCTTGTCGTCCCCCTTCGTGCTTTGGCACCCGAGGTCCCGGTGCCCCCGCCGGAGGAAGCCGGTGGCGACTAGCTGGTGGTGGAGAGGCAGGAGGGCGACGTTGTCATCCCGGAGAGGGAGGCGGCACCGCCGTCGCCGACTGGGGCGGACCAAGGCAGCCGGCCTAGCAAGCCGCCCATGCATCCGGCTGGAGGCGAGCCGGCAGCGAAGACAGACCTTGTGGTTCGGTCGCCATCGCGCGAGCGCGCCGGGAAGGCGACTTCTGCGCCGGGCCCGCAGATGGCCGCGAGCTCTGGCTCGTCGGCCCAGGATCTGGATGCAGCCAGCGCCAGCTCGCCGGGATGGACGCCGGGTGGTGGGACGGCCGTGTTGAATGTGGTGGCGCAAGAAGTCCGGAACCGGCTTCAATCCCAAGCCACCATGCTGAAACAGTATAATCAAGAGTTCCTCGCGACACGGACGACCATTCGGGTGAGTCTTCCTGCTTTCTTGTTTCTTGTTCTTGATTTCTTCCGTGGGGGCGCGTCAGCGCACCCACTGGTGTAGTCCCCGAGTTCCGAGTCGGCTGCTGAGCAGGCGGCTTGGAACTTCTTAGTAGACTTTGGTTGCTATCTTGCTCTTATTTGCTCCTCTGTCCTATTTGCAGGACTATCACAATCTCCGCCCGGCTACCTTCAACCCCCAGGTCCGGGAGCTGAATCAGAAGACCATTGATTTGACCGAGAGCCGGAGTAAGTGCTTTGTCTTTTATCTCACGTGGGGGCGCGTCAGCGCACCCACTGGGTGTAGTCCCCGAAGGCGGCCCTGAAGGCGGCACAGGACAGCGTGGCTGCCCTTCAAGCCGAATACGAGACCGAGGCGGCGAGCTGGGCTGAGGCAAGGCAAGCGCTGAGCGACGGCTACGGCCAGATCGAAGATTTGGTTGACAGTAGGCCGCCTTCTTCTTCGTCCCTTTGCTTGTCGCCTGTCATTTGGTCCATTTTCTGACCTTGTGTCTTCTTCCTTTCTTCTCTTGCGCAGAGTACTTCCCTGGTTACTCTGTTGCCGCCAACCAAGTCATCAAGGCCCGCCGCGACGCCCAAAGGCAGGCTGGAGCTGAGATTGCGCCGGATGCTTGCCGGTCCCTTGAGGAGCAGCTTCTGGCGATCCAAGCCCGCCTCCAGCCGGCTCACCGCATGCTCCGCTGTCTTCAGCGCGTTGGGGCGCAAATGCTAGTCGCCCTCTGGCCCGGCGAGGTGATTCCCCGTACCCCGAGTCGGACTGCCGACTGGCTGGAGGTAGCGGTTGGCCGCTTCGAGGCTTGGAAGGCTTCTGCAGCTCGGTCAGGCGCCAGGCGGGCGCTGGATTTCGTCCGAGCTTGGTATCCTGGGCTGGATTTGGCCCAGATGAGCACCTGGCGGCAGGAGGCCAACGAAGAGCTGGAGGCGGTGCGGCCGGCTATCATCCAGCGTGCCTCGGCGATTGCCGACTACACCGACACCAGTGCCTTTCCTCCTAAGGTGAATGATGACGGTGTTGCTCAGCCGGAGGAGTGGTTTGGGCTGAACCCAGCGGATGGTGAAGACTCGGTGGAGGAGATCGACTCTAGTGACGAGGGCGAAGAGGAGGAGGGAGCGGATGGTAAAGACGCCGTGCCAAACGATGGAGCGACCGGCCAGCCTCAGCTTGATCGTGCCTCCAGCAACGAGGCGCGTGCGAGCGTGCCGCCTGCAGCCAGTGATGATCAAGCCGAGACTCGCCAGTCGGCCACTCCTCCAGCCAGCACTGCCGTCTCCACTGACCTGCCTAGCTCGCCTGTTGCACCTTTGGCCTGATCCGCCGTCTTTGCTTTCTTGTTTATTGCTCTTTGAACAATATTTGTTAAATTTGCGCAGTTCCACCCACTGGGGTGTATTCAAACTATGTTGAATGCCGGCCTTTCGAAGGACTTTTGTGTAAATATAATCATGCCTGTGCTTGGCTTCCGATTGTATTTGCTTTTCATCCTTTGGCTGTTTCCTTTGCCGCCCTCCTTGGTCGCCGCCTTCCCAGCCGGACAGCTGCTCTGCAGTCTGTGGCTGGGGAAGGGTTTGGCCGTTTGGGAGGGAAAGTACTCTAGCTTCTTTAGATTGTAGCAAGGTGAATCGGAAGCTGGCCAGCTGGCTGTTCTGACAGCCGGTTGGCGGGGTGGGAGGGCGGCTTGTGTTATATAAGTTCGTTAGTCCTTAACCGTTTTTCGTGTGGGCATCCTTTCCTGCCTTTGGCTCTTGCCAGTCGGACAGTCGATTCTTCGAGCTGCGACTTTCAACAAGAGAGGGCTTGGGTGCCGGCACACTACTTGTCCAACTGCGGGTAGAACTTTAATATAACTCAAGGCGGCAAGTCCCCGGGCCGACTGATCGAACCCGGTGCCGGACAGGAAAACAAATGTAGTAATACATTCATAGGTATGACACTCATCATACATAGATAAAAGAGGGTAGTCCCCGAGTGCTCATCGGGGGGCCCGTTGTCTTGTACTTAATACAAAAGGTAGTGTGGTACATACTGCATTTAGCTGTGAAATCTTCGGAGGAGATTCGCGTTCCATGGTCGTTCCGACTCCTTGCCGGAATCATTTCTCTTACGTGCCTTTGGCTTCTGTGCGTCGATCAGGTAGTAGGAGTCATTGCCTAGGGCCTTGCTGATGACGAAGGGGCCTTCCCAAGGGGCCGAGAGCTTGTGCTGACCGGCTGTTCGCCGGATCAGCCGGAGCACAAGATCGCCTTCTTGGAAGGATCTTGGCTTGACCTTCCGGTTGTGGTAACGGCGCAGACCCTGCTGGTAGATGGTGGACCGGCTGAGTGCTAACAGCCGGCCATCTTCCAGTAGGTCAACACCGTCCTCTCGCGCTTCCTTGGCCTCCGCCTCCGTGTACATGGTGACCCGAGGTGAGTCGAACTCAATGTCAGTTGGGATGACGGCCTCGGCACCATATAGAAGGAAGAAAGGGGTGAAGCCGGTTGACTTGTTCGGGGTGGTACGCAGACTCCAGAGGACGGCGGGCAGCTCGTCGAGCCAGCAGCCGGCCGAACGCTCCAGTGGTACGACCAGTCGGGGCTTGATGCCGGAGAGGATGAGGCCGTTTGCTCGCTTGACTTGGCCGTTTGACTGCGGGTGGGCTACGGACGCTAAGTCCAGTCGGATGCCCTGTGTCGCACAGAAACGTGCCAGTGCTCCTTCGGAAAAATTCGTGCCATTCTCGGTGATGATGATGTGTGGTATGCCATACCGGGTTGTGATATCTGCGATGAATGTCACGGCAGCCGGCCCGTTCAGTTTCTTGATTGGCTTCGCTTCAATCCACTTGGTGAATTTGTCCACGGCGACAAGCAGATGTTTCATGCCGCCGCGCGCCGTCTTGAATGGGCCCACCATATCCAGCCCCCAGACGGCAAAGGGCCATGTGAGGGGGATGGTCTTGAGTGCAGAAGCCGGCACGTGTTGCTTGGAGCTGAAGACTTGGCACCCTTTGCAGTATTTGACTAATTCCTTGGCATCGTCCAAAGCAGTCGGCCAGAAGAACCCCTGGCGGAAAGCTTTGGCAACGAGTGATCTTGAGGCCGCGTGGTGCCGCATTCGCCTTGGTGGATGTCCTTGAGGATTGCTATGCCCTTCTCTGGCTCCACGCAGCGCTGGAAAACTCCAGTGACGCTGCGCCTGACGAGTTCTCTGTTTACTATTGTGTATGCTCCGGCTCGGCGTTGAACTTGTCTTGCCGAGATCTCGTCAGTCGGCAGCTCTCTGTTTACCAGGAAGTTGAGGATGGGTTGGGCCCATGATGGAGTTGCGACTTCTTCTATTGCCAATACGGCTACTGCGACCAGGGTGGGTGGGTTGGGTGGTGAAGAGTTGGAGTCAGCCGCCGCCTGTTGTGTCGTTGTAGTCCCCGGGCCGACTGCTAAAGTCCCCGGGCCGGGTGCAACTACGGCAGTCCCCGGGCCGCCTGTCGAAGTCCCGAGCCGCCTACTGGGTTCCCTAAGTCAGATCCGACTGCATCAGGGTCAGGCGGTACGAAGATGGAGTCTAATTCTGGAGATGGCTTGACAGACAGCTTGAGGAGGCATTGGAGAGAGACGCCGGTTGGGATAGCTTGTCGGGTGGAACCGATTCGTGCCAGGGCATCTGCTTGCTCGTTGTCGGCCCGTGGCATGTGGAGGAACTCGCATCCTTCAAAGTATCCGCTGATTTGCTAAACAAGGAATCGGTAGCTCGCCATGTTTGCGTCCTTGGCGTCCCAGTCGCCACATGATTGTTGGACTACCAAATTCGAGTCGCCATAGCACAGGATCCGGCGGATGCCGAGCTCTTTGGCTAGCCGGAGCCCATGTATGAGCGCCTCGTACTCGGCCACGTTGTTGGAGGCGGCAAAATGAATTTGCAATGTGTATCTGAGTTTGTCGCCCTTGGGAGAGGTGAGGACGATGCCGGCTCCCAAGCCGGTGGGCATCTTGGATCCATCGAAGTGCATCCGCCAATGAGTGGAGTCGGGAGCCGACGGTAGGTACTGGGTCTCGGCCTAGTCGACAACGAAGTCGGCCAATGCTTGGGACTAGATGGCGGTGCGAGGCTGGTAGAAGATTGTGTAAGGAGCCAACGCAATGGCCCACTTGGCCACCCGGCCGGATGCATCCCGGCTGCCTATGATCTCGACAAGCGGGGAAGTACATATGACCATGATGGGGTGCTCTTGAAAGTAGGGCTTCAGCTTCTTGGCGGCGAAGTACACTCCATAGCAGATCTTCTGGTAGTGCGGGTAGTTTTGCTTCGACGTGGACAGTACTTCGCTCAAATAATACACTGTCCTCTAGACTAACTGAGCTTGGCCTTCTTCTGGGCGTTGGACCACAATAACTGTGCTGACCACTCGGCTAGTCGCGGCAATGTAAAGGAGCATGGGCTCTTTCTCAGTCGGCGCCGCCAAGACAGGCGGCGTGGTCAGCATCTTCTTCAACTCGTGAAAAGCTTGGTCTGCTTGGTCGTTCCACTCGAAGTGGGTGGACTTTTTCATGAGCTGGTACAGGGGGAGAGCCTTTTCTCCTAGCCGGCTGATGAAGCGGTTCAGCGAGGCTATGCACCCGGTAAACTTTTGGACGTCTCGCAGCTTGGTAGGAATCTGCATTCTCTCTATGGCCTTGATCTTCACTAGGTTGCACTCGACACTACAAAAAAATACACTTCCGTGATGATACGTGTTTGTCATAGTAGGTCGCATTTTCTGTCATGCATGTACATCCATGACGATTTTATGACAGAATCAAGATAGTCATACCTGTGCTGTCGTAGAAGTGTTCCATGACATTACCAAAATGATCATCACGGAAGTGTCCACTTCCATGACGATAAATCCCGCATCACAGAAGTGCTTTCATCAAGGGTGACCGACACGTGGCATCCACCGTAACGGAACGCCGTTAAGCTATCGGGTCGGGTTTTGGATCCGATAACCCGTTAACAGCACCGACCAATGGGGATTTTCCACGTGTAAAATCATCATTGGCTGGAGGAAACACGTGTCGGCTCATCGTTGGGACAGATGTCATCCACTCATTGGACAGAAGGTGCCTATGATACGCCGACACGTGGCACGGCCCAACAGAGGCCCATTCCTGTGAAAAGGCCAGCCCGTTTGACTTGGTCAAAAGGTGGCGGGCCGGCCCATGTAAAGCCTGTTAACGGCCTGTTCACATATAGCCGATTTACAGCCCGCTAACCCTAGGCCTGTTACGCCCTATCCGAATTAGGCCCAGTAGCGTCATCTGGGCCACCCAATATGATTCCAGCCTGTTTTCACTTCTGGCCCATGTATGGCCCATGACGTCTTTCGGCCCATATGAGGCCCTATGTAACTCTTGGCCTATTAACGGCCCGTGGTGAAACTGGCCCGTAATGAATAGTGTATCACTTTACACCCATTAGCGGCCCGTGGTGAAACTGGCCCGTAATGAACAGTGTATCACTTTATACCCATTGACGGCCCGTTATTCCATTGGGCCGTTTCCAGCCCATGTTATCTTTCGGCCTTCTCAGAGCCCATTTATTCTTGGGCTCATTTCCAGCATTCGTTTACTTACGGCTCGTTACTGTCATTTTCTGCTTGTGGGCCAAATTCAGCCCGTGGTTACAGTCGGCACGTTTGTGGTCCGTTAATATGTTCGGCCGTTTTCATAGCATCATCAAATACGGCCTATTAACGATGGCCCGTTATGGTTGGCCCATGAACGAACGATTCCAACTCTAGCCCGTTTACGGCCATAATGCGGCCTGTTATTGGCCCATGTTTGGCCAATCGATCATACTGCCCGTATAAGGCCCATTGATGATATGGCCCGTAGAAGGCCCATTGTTTCTACGGCCAGTAGAAGGCCCATTGTTTCAACGGCCCGTAGAACGCCCACTGTTTCTATGGCCCATAGAAGGCCCACTGTTTCTACGGCCCGTAGGAGGCCCAGTGTCACTACAGTAAATATTAGCCCATGGTTATTGTGGCCTAGTTTTAAAAAATAGGTTATTGCAGCCACTAGCAAACCGCGGAAAAAGAACTGCAATGACTACAAGCAAACAAATAAACAAGACAACAAGGAAATAAATAAGCAAGCAACTTACTCTAGGCTATCACACATATTACATCCACTGGGCATCAAAGTTCGCCACCAGTGCAAATAAACGCGCCGACAAAAGAATATACAAAACTGAGAGCACTTCAGAAGGCACTAGGCCTGGCCACGTTGCCCCCCCCCCCCAAACAGCTGAAGAAGCTGAGTAGACCTCAGTTGTGTCAACGATAGATGCATCAACACTACATTTAAGCATGATGTTGCGCACGGCAGTCCTCTGACATCTTCATTGCATCTTTGACTTCAAGTCGGAGCTGAGCTGAAGCAAGCGTTTCCGCTTTAAGTTGAGACTGAAGAAGTCGAACTGATTGAGGCAGCGATTGCACAGAGGTTGTCTCACACCTGCTGGTGAGTAGCTTCAACTCACTGTCTTCATCAAGACAGGACCTTGGGGGCATCTCGCTGTCCTCAAGATGGTTTGGCTCAGTATCTTCCCTAAAGTTCTGCCTGGCGTAAGAGATATGAGTATGAAAGAGAAACAAGGAGACATGTAACAGGTTTCACAAGTATATAAACAAATAAATGGATCTGTTCTGCATAAGGAACATGTTTTTACAACTACAATTTGAAACTCGTAGTTGTTGCAAACATCCAACCAGATGTAAACAGCAAAGCAAACAGCACTGGAGGAAATGATGCCTATCCAAATCTATACTAGAACAAAATTTGAAGGCTTGAGAAGGATGAAGTTACATTACATGTTAACACGGGCTGGACAAAGCCCTTCTCCATGTTGATGGAAGTATAATACAATAAATTCCCCAAAGAAAATTCTTTATAAGCGTTGCCATTATTCTACATTTTACAAAGAGTATAGATCAAATAATATTGGAAGAAACAGAGGATAATGAAGCTCAGGTGCAGACTGATGATACATAATCATAGCAATTAATTAAGTACAACGTTACAAGGCAAAAGGGAGAGAGGTACTGACCAGAGCAATGCAGAGCCCATTATTGTTTTGAGATCGTATGATCCTTTGAGCAAGGAGATTCATCTGAAATTAGTTTTCATACAAGAGAGAAGGTAAGGCACAAGCAGAAATTTAGGAGTTCAAATTTTGAATTGATATCATAGACAGTACCTGACGCTGGGCTCCCAGCAGTTCTAAAGGGGTTTGGCCACTGGAGTAGGGGTAAAGTGTGGTACAGTTGGGCCTGTGTTTTCTGTGGCTGCTGGTCTATCTGATTTAACAGGTATCACTACCTTTTCCAAATAGCTAGTTTGTACTCCTTGAGGATCTGCACTCACCCTCTTCCTTTTGGACATCTATTACGAAATAACAACATTTGACTGTAATAACATATTGTGACGACACATGGAATAGGTACAGAAAATGGATAGGTATGGCATATACTCATATATGATGCTTAAACTAAGCAGATGGTGTAACAAAGTAGAAGTAATGCAAGAGGTCAGATGCAAAATATGTGCGACCAATACAACTTTGCAAAGTTAGAGCAAGCACTTTGATGGGTGAATAAGATAGGCCATCCTCCACCATGCCAAGTTTGTTAGCCAGTGGCTCGTTCCGCAATATTCCTCTCGTGCGCCCATTCTCATATTCATTTTGATAATGTTCAATATCTGACATGCATGAACACATAAAAACAAGTGAGATTTTCTTTGTAATGCAGAAGTGATTCTAATCCAATACTGCCTCCCTGTAAGAGTATCATCTTAAAGAAGAGCAGAAGAGCAAGCAGATTGAAGATATTACAAGTCTTTCAATACAATGTTGGTTGGCCACCCATGATGAACCAGAGCGCACAGAGAAATACTATTCTTTCCGGTCTTTCCATATGTGGCTCACATGCATTTCGAAACTAAAGTAGGAACATTTAGCTAACCAATTAAACATCTCTCAGTTTTACTAGTATCAGCAATAATATCATATATGAATTTGTACAACTAAGCTTGTTTAGCTCGATGGGTGGAGCAGTGCTATTACGACACGAACCACGTAGGCTGATTGTGGTCATCATAAAATGGGGAAAACATAAGCATGATGAGTATAGTGTTGACCGTGGCAGTGGGATGGCAGATCTGAAGCTGCAAACCGCGCAAAGGGTAGTTAGCAACCGATGTTTGCTTTGAAATAACAACTAAGATTTGGTATGGACAAGAAAGTACGGTCAACAAGTGACAAAGAAATGCAATTATGCTGTCTCTCTATATGTCGCGACATGCATTTGGAAACTCAAGTGGGACCTTTAGCTAACCAATTAAATGTGTCGGTTAACTAATATCAGTATCATATCACAATCATATTTGAACAACTAAGCTTTCGAATTCTGAGTGTTGTGTTGTTTAGCTTGAAGGGTGGAGTAATGCTAGTATGACAGAAAGCACCTACGAAGATCATAGTAGAGTAGATAAAAGGGGAAAACCCTAAGCATCAAGAGAAAAATCAGGAAAGTGGAACTAGCTGGACCAGTGGGTGGCGCACATGCTTTTCGAAACGAATATAGGAACATTAGATGACCAATTAAACGTTCTCTATTTTAGTGATATGAGCATCATATCAGATTCGTATTTCAACACGTAAGCTTTGGGTTGAGGTCTTGAGGAGCAGTGCTAGCACGACACGAAGCACCTACGATGATGGTAGTGAATATAAAGGGGGGAAACCATAAGCTTTGCGAGTATAGTGTCCGTGCCATGGCGGATCTGATGGTGCAAACCGGACAAAGCTACTTCGCAACCAATGTTTGCTTTCAACTAGCCACTACGATTTGGTATGGACAAGAAAAGTACAGTAAACAAATTACGATCTATTTTCCGGGTGAGATCAATAACTTAAGCACATGTGGAAGAGTACCACCTCTCTTGCGACGCCGTGTAGGCCTATGCTGATACGTTGAGGGTGTTGCGGGTGCGATGGCTGTCGGCGGCGGGGAAGAAGACTTTAGACGGCAGACGGCCGGGTCGGGGGATATATCCTATTGCCGTGGACGAGGCGGTCGTAGGAGCAGCAACGGCAAGGTGGACGACGGCGCGATGAAGCGAGAGGAGGCAATGAAAGGATCCTGGTCCAGTGCCGTGGATGAGAGACGTCCATCTCTTGGAGTGGACGACGGGGTAGGGGTAGCGGCTCTGGCAAGGTGGAGGATGGGGTGGCAGACGGAGGAGGCTGGCCGCAGTGTGGAGGTTGTCGTGCCGCCAACGGTGTATGAATGGGGAAATGGAGGGGAGGGGGGATCTCAAACTTTGGGACGCGCTTCTCTGAAATGGGGAAAGTTACAAACTTATCCCCCGTTTAAAATTTCGGACATCGCGTCGGTTGGGGATAGGACGGTAATCTCGCATCTCCCAAATATTTGCCGGTAACTACTTCGGGTGAGGAGAGGGTGTTTTGGCGCCCACGGTTGGCGCCCACGGTGTATGAACGGGCCTGACAGGTAGGGCGGTTGTGTCACGTCTGATGGAGGTTATACATCTGCCCCTATTTAAAATATTAGCCTACATCGATTTCGGACGAGGAGAGTTTGTTTTGCCGCCCACCATGTATGAATGGGGAAATGGAGGAAGAGACACATGTCTTTCGGACGAGCTTGAATCAAATGTGTTTTGCCGCCCACGTTTGGCGCCCACCGTGTCTGAATGGGCTCAGAGGCCGTCGTGTCATGTCTGGTTGAAGTTACTAGTCTACCCCTATCGACAGCAGTGTAAATCCGGTCGATAAGGATGTCAAGTGTCAGGGGTAGACAGTAATTTCCATCTCGCAAACACTTGCTTCGGGCAGCCCACAAATTATAGTGGGTGTTTAGCCGCTTCGTTCAAAACTTGGGAGAATTAGCATTCACGTTTGCCCTGGGACCTGGCAAACTAAATTCAAATCCAATTTGTATTCGATTACGAATATCCACAGATAATTATACGTTTTGTTATTTATTTCTTCAAAACTAGAACAAAGATTTATTCCACCTTTATATATGAATATGATTTAGAAATGTCGTGATCTTCGAATTCAGTAGGTTGGATACACTCTGAGTCAAACAGTTATTTCATCCAATACAATATGCTCACATGAAAAACAGTTCACCTTATGTCAATCATACAAGTACTGAGGATTACCTCGCCTAAAAAATTTGGATCATTACAACACATGGACAACATAGGGGGTCTTGCAACATAATCCATTCAGAGACATGACACAACATGCAAGTACAATAATCTAATGACAATTTCAACTGGTATCTAAAGAAGAACCGGGATTACCTTGGGCTTCAGATAGCAGAAACAACAGGACCTCCTCCGTCTTCAAATGCAACATTCTTACTTCCTCCAATTCTTGGGTTGCTTGCATAATGCGTGTCGCTAATTCCGTAATTTCCAGCCTCAAGATAAAGATTACCTCATTCATGGCAGCCACACCATCTCTTTCTGCCTCTAGTAGAGCCTCAAGCACTATAATATCTGTTCTCAGATGGCTCTCCGGCTGTGTTGCCTCTGAACTACTACCATCTGGTAACATGGATGGCGCACTGCTTCCACAAATAGATTCTGGGGTTGTACATTGTGTCCTAGTATGAACGGCATCCTGAAAGGTTTCTGCTGGACATCAGTAAGATATAGTTATCGTATGATCCAGGCAGTAAGCTTACATGGTAAACGACGGACGAATTATTGCCGAGCATGGCAAACTATATTTAAATGGTTCGAAGCAGCATCAGCCGAAAAGAAATTAAAATGGTAAGATGAAACTAGGGATGTAAGTGGCAAATAAACGACATCCCCCAGTCCCATCTAGTTAGTTTTTGCTACCTCCCTAGTTCATTTTCCTCAAAAAACAAAAACTCTTTTGAACTATCATACCCCTAGTGGACTTTAATCGGGATTAAACAGGACCCAGTTGACATCCCTAGTTGAAAGGGAGTGTACAACCGCTATATTTAAGTTGCCAAGGCATCTAAGCAGTTGAAATAATCTGAGAAAGCACTTAACAGTGTGGCCTCATATAAACTACGAAGACAGTCTTGTGATGAAGTTGAGAGGAAAAGTGAAGGACTCAAATGAAATAGGCATGCATTTCTTTACGATAGTACAGCAGGCACTGCTGACATATTGGCCAACTCAGGTATAGCGTAACAACAAATAAGCATTCGAATCAAGCAATACAGCAAAGCAGACAACTGAACTATTTGTAATACGGTAGGATTACACGTTGAGGGTACAAGCCAAGAAAGCACCCCACTCGCATTACATTTCACATGTACTAAAACACACTGGCTTACCATATGTTGCTGTGAAGCCTAGCTGCTGTTGCAATGTTCTTTGAAGATATCGTCAGCATCCCGTGGTTGCAAATCTAGTTGTTGTAGTTTATTCTGCACCATCTATTTAGGTGAAATTAATTTTAATCGCATGCACTGGTCCGAATTGATCATCAATTGTTCATCTAAACTAATGAAAGAAGGGTGTGTGCATACACGACAATATATCTACTTCCCTCTATTTTTATGCTTGTTCGAGGTGACAGCCTCAAAAGAACAAATATTTTGCTTGATCGGGTTGGCAGCTCCATAATTAATAGAAGCATCAAATTAGTCATGCAACTTGGGAAGATCAAGAACACACAAACAAGTAATGAACAGAGGCTCGGAGCAGTGATGTAATAGCTAGCATCAGAAAATGTAGGGTAAAACGAACAAAAAGCAGCGGAACCACATGCTAGTTTGCTGATGTGTAATTAAGCATAGAGAACATTAAGCAGTGTGATGGAACCAACAGGTGGCATCAGAACAAAACTAAAGCATATTAACTATATGTGCACTGGTATGTAATTTAGCACATGTAACATGTTCACTGCCAGAAGTATGGCCCTACAGGTGCAAGCAGAATAACGCGTCTCATGAAAAACTGAATGATGCCCTGAAGAAATTCAAAGGTGCGGTGCTTATGCTAGGAAAGTAAATGTAGGCGCCGGCCGTTGGATAATAGTACCTGATTCTCGGCGGCGTATGGGTATCGTTGTCATACTTGACAGCTAAGTATCGTCGATGGTGCTCGTGTTGCGGTTGAGTTTGGGCCGGCTGTCGCCGTCGCTGAAGCAGCTCCGGTGCTATGGTTGCGGCGCCTGTCGACATACAAGAAAGCTCATATGTGGTAAGTGAACAGTTGCACGATAAAGAGAAAAACCGAAGGAGTGCAAATCGAAATAACCAGATGAGGCTGCGGCGTCGGTAAAGCAGGGCCGGTGGAGTTGAATATGGCGTCCGTGGAGCGGGTCCGGTGCAGTGGACGAAGGCTTCGGCGAGCGCGTTGTACAGTGCTTTCGGTGAGGCGGATCTGTTGTGGCGGACGAGGGCTTGTATGAAGGGCCAGCAAAGGGGTGGACGAGGGAGTCAGTGAAGGGCCTACGCTGTGGTGGACGAGGGCGCCGGTTAAGAAGATCCGGTGCGGTGGACCATGATGGCGGTCAAGGAGATCTGGAGCGGTTGACAAGCCAGTCGCTGAAGCGGCTCCGGTGAAGTGGTGAGTTGGCAGTTGGGGGTTCCAAGGTGCGGAAGGTAGATCCGGCGGGGTGTGAGGTCCACCGCTGCGGCGGAGGACTAGATTCGGCGTCTTGCCGTGGTTGGGGGTCGGGGAGGGGAAGGGGAAGGGCTCTGGGGAAGAATGTTGGGGGCAAAGAGGGGAAAACAATGGAGTTACCAAAGCAGCCCTTTTCCGTTCATGTGGCAGGGGTAAAATAGGAATATCGCAAGGCTAAACTTTCGGGCGCGTGATATTTTGATGTGAGCGGGAAGTTTGAAAGCTTTTGGCGCCTAAAATTATAAGTATTCTGCTCTCGTACGGCCGACTATGATATCATGGCCGACAATTTGTTTGTTTTGCACGCAAAAAAATGTGCAAGTTTTGAAAATCAATGTCTCCAACTCGAAACTTAGATTGTCCATTCAATTCAAATATGGATCATTGAGCTACTACAAGCAAATACCATCATACGGTCCAATTCAAATGAAATTCCAAATGTGTTTATCCTAAATATGATGAAAAAAGCAAAAATGTGTATGTGTATGAATAAAGTGGATGATTATAAAGTTTGAACATGCCCGTATGTGTATATCCCTACGTTTGATATATGAATTTGAAATCATGAAATCCCGGCTTAAAAAATGTACCTCCGTTTAAATGAATTACAAAAGCTAATGATGGAGTCGAATTCCAAAATTCCAATCTTAGGTTTGTAATTCTGGTACATCAAGGTATATCACGCATGTTCAAAAGTATCGTTATCTCATAGTACAAACTATGAAACAAATTGATCAACCATGAGTGCACAATATCTCAATTACGCTAAAGTCCCTCAAATATAGACACCTCACTCTTTATCTGAAGTCAACCCCCCCACCACCACACACACACACACACACATAGAGAAGTCGTTCTCTCCCCCAAACACCAACACACGAGCACATTAACACCCCTCTCTCTTGTAAAGTCCGGACCCCAACATAGGTCTCTATGACTTTGTCTTTCGGGAATGCACACATCTCTTCCCTCACTCTCTACGTCTCCCGCTATCTCTCTTACCCAAGCACACGCACTATGTAGAGTGTATATTTCCCATACACACAAAACATCGCCCCCAAACGTCTATCTCCCTAGTCATGTGGTTCCCGCGCACTCACCTCACACACCACCCCCACTGCAAACAAGCACACTTTGTCTCCTTGTGCACCACTCTCCTCTTTCTATCTCTCCCACATGCGGACCCGCCCCAGCTCCTTCCCTGTATACATATATGTCGTGACTCTTTGCATAGCTCCCTAATGTATAATCGTTCTCAATTTCGCACATTGTTCTCTACACCATCTATTCTAGATCTCTCATGAAGTCCCTATCACACACACGATGACTCGCTTCCCTTGCGTCTCCGTTCATAGGCCAATTTCGGACAACATCAACATTGTCTCCGTATCTATACGCCATTTATGGACACAAACGACCCCTCTAGCCCCCTCTCTTCCTCTCTTTCTCTCTATCCATCGCTAGCTCTCTCTTTCTCTTGCTCTCACACCCCTCTCCCACAGACACACTCGATGTCTCTTCCAAATAGTCTGCTCCCCCCGCCCGCACCCGTGCTATCTCGCTACTACACATGTCACACCATTCCCCCTTCCCTTATACTAGGTTTACATCATCAGTGGTCTCTCTACTCCACATACACTCTCTCCCTCTCACACACAAATGCGTGCACAAACACACACAGACATGCACAAACACCCATTTATCTGGATCCTCATCTCTCCTCATGTCCGCATGTGTATCTCACACACTCACTCTCTAATTATGTATATGTGTCTCCACGTTACACAACACAAAGCCCCATGTACATGTCTCTCTCTATCCTCCACACACATAGACACAAAGAATCTGTTATCATTGCCTCAGTCTCTAACATATCACACACGCACACTGTCTCTCTCTCTCGCGCAAACACGCTCAACAAGGGTTTCCCCATGAATAACTTACCGTCTATTCATCAACAGTCGTGGCAGTACGGCAAACACGAGACGTGAAAAAGAATAAATCTACACGTGCTTAGACCACCTAGTATGACTACTAGGACTAGAGCAAGCCAAAAAGCGCGCCGCTGTCACCCCCTCCTTGCCGGCGACGGGAAAATCTTTGTTTTACACAGTCAGAAGTCATTGTGCTAAGGCCCCACATGCCGAGGCGTTGAATAGAATATAGATGCTAGGTTACGGAAGCAAGTATCGATAATACGTTTGTATCTCCATACTTATATTTCTTTTCTTATAACGTGTGCCATCTTGCAATATAGACCGTATGATCTATATCTGACGGATGGAAATTAAACTAAAAGATACCTGCACCCCTCTCCACATTTGCAGACAAGGCCTTCCCTCGTTCATCCTTATCTCCAACAAACCTCATTGTTGAGAAATTAAGAAAGGAAGCCTCTGGAACAAACTAGCCTGGTGGCCGCTGCCGGCGTCGTCAATCCCCATGCCTCCACTCAGTCCGACCACCAACCACCACCACACCCCACTCCTCTTCACCTTATCTCATATTTCACGAGATATCATTAGTTTTTACACATGGGATTACTCCCGCAAGGGTCAATCACAACAAGTGTTTTATAAAAAAATGCATCTTGATGTTCCGTGCAATGCACGGATCTTGCTAGTACTCCTACACAAGACTAAGTTGGTGATGCTGGTGTGTCTGCCATCTGTCGTTTCTGACCATTAGATTTACATCTAACGATTGTGAGGTAAGTTGTTGCCTTTTCTCACCAACATCCCACTTGTCTACCAATTTGCAGAAAAACCCATAATCAGTATCTTAGAACCAACCACATCCCTCCCTGACCTCACCAAAACAGCCCAAGGAATATATTCTAATTGTAACATAATATATCTCTAGTGACATATGTATATCAAAATTAGAGTGTTTTGTACCAAGTTTGTGAATAAGTATTATTCTAATTATGATTCGTTGCAACGGACATAAACATTGCTAGTATTTCCAACCATGCATTTTTTTCCTAGTATTCCATAGTTTCGAGTTTTCCATCAAGATATTAGTCACTCATGGTTGATATTTACTTTCAATCATGTACACATATGCACTATGTAACTAGCCTTGCTTATTGGCTTCCAAAGCTTAACTTTCACTCCTACTTACAATATGTAGAGTATTTAACAAAAAACTACCACTTTCAACAAGCCCTAGGAAGAATCTATAGTACAAAAAATAGCAAAAACATACCCAAAATTTCTTATTCCACGCCAAAAACTACCTAGTACTCCTACCGATTAGGTTCGTTTAAACCCATTTATGACAGGGTTGGCCCACACGTCCGTGCTGAGAGGCAGCTTAAACCAACACATTTTGTTTGACCGTTGACACGAGGGACCCACATCTGACCTTCTATCCTGTTATTCCCCCTCAAATCATTATTTTTCCTGAACATTACTTCAAACAGTACTGATGCGTGTTCGTCGGTGGCGCCGGTGATGAGCGAGTTGGCCGCCGCTCCGCTAGACGGGCTGGACGCCGCGCTGGCCTCCGCATGGGTTGGCAGGCTGGCCCGAGCGTGACTCATGAGCGAGCAAGCCGCCGCGCTGGCCTTCGCTCGAGCCAGATGGCTGGCCTTAGCGTGGCGCGTGCGAGCAAGCCGCCGCGCTGCCGTGCCAATCTAGCTAGCAAATCTTGCAGACAAGCAGCTGGACGGAGCTATCTTGGCTAGCTAGCGGCCGCGAGCGCCGGACGGAGCTGGCATCCGGGCTGCCGCAACATGAGCTCCGCACCGCCGGCGGTTTTGACCTCGCCTTCTGCCGGCCGCGGTAGCTGCGTCCCATAGCCGAGGATGACTTGGTGGACGGGCCGGAGGTAGGAGGCCACTCGAGGATTTTTGTTGGTAAGAGCATGTACAATGGTTGATAAGGTAGTCTTATCTTAAGTCTGCCACGTATGCAAGGTGTAGTAGTTTCTTGGCATTTTAGTAGTTTCTTGCATTATTAGAGCAAGTACAATAGAGCCGAGTCAGCGGGCTATAAGAAATAAACTAGTATATTTCTGCTTAGTTGGAGGAAACAGAAGAGGAGAGAGAAGGTAAGCGGGCTCTTCGTGAAGAGCCAGCTCTAGCACGTGCTCCTAGGCACTTTGTGAGAATGAGAAGTGGGCCACATAATAAAAAAGTAGTACACTCTTTTGATCTATTATTGTACATGTTGGCTATAAGATGGGTTGTAGATGACATGGCACTGGCTTATAGCCAGCAGCTGGCTATACTATTAACCATTAGGGGTTTCTTGTAAGGAACAATGTACGTACTACTAGCGACAAAAGGTGATTCTAGGTTGCGTTGTACTCCACCGAGTACTACTAGTGGTCGCGGGAGTGTATACCTCGTTTTGTGGGTTCGATCCCGGCCGAACGCACGGCGGCCTTTTTAAAAAAAATAGTACTACTACACTTCGCTGTGAGCCAATATTTTACACGGGTAGTTTGAGTTTTGAAGTCAAACGGACGTGCGGCCCCACAATCTGGGTGCACTAGACAGCCTAGCCACGTGAACGGGTTTTCCTTCCCAGCATCCCGTGGCTCGCGTGCTTGCCCTAGCCGCACCTCGCTTGCAGCTTCCAGCTAGTAGCATATTTAAACTAGCGCCTCCCAATTAAGCCCGAGGAGCCGGAAAAGCCTGGCGGGGCATTGGGAACTGTGCAATATGGCTCTGTACGTAAAGTGCTCTACTACTACTCTGTAGCTTGTGGCGTTGCACGCATGGACTTCACTCCATTATCGGCTCTACTATAAAAGAAATTCCTCTTGACGTGTTTTTTTTGAAACGGAGGAAAAAGCTTTGCTTCATCTCATTCATAAAGAAGGAACTACTAACAAAGTTCGACGAGATCCATTACACCTCCACAAATGGAAGCGAAAAGCCTAGTCTCGCTGTATCAAATAACTCAAATGTTCTGCCCCCGCGGTAACCGTCGCTGATAAATAGGCTGCTAGTGTGTGCGTGAGAGGAGCGGCTGAGTAGGCCAGCTACGTGAGAGGAGCGGCTGAATAGAGCACCGAGAGTACCCACTAGGCCACTACGCAGGTGTATTTCCCCTGCATTGATAGTACAGCGATGGTTCTAGAGAACAGTAGTACCCTCCACTTCCAACTGTAGCTCCTTGGCCCTGAGATTCAAGAGTTCAAAACTGGTGCACTATACTAGACTAGACTAGAAGTACAGTACATCGCACTACTAGTTGAAAAAAGTAGTACTAGTACTACTACAGTACGAGTACGTACTCCTCAGTCACATAATGTAAGACGTTTTTGACACTAGTTGGCGTGTACAAAAAATGGCAAAAACATACCCAAAATTTCATAATCCACGCCAAAAACTACTACCTAGTGCCAAAAACTTCTTACTAGTGCTATTATTTACAGTATAATGCAATCCCATAACGTTCCATAATGCTAGTACTAGTAGTAAATAATAGCCTCACCCCTTCGCTGAGGAACGATCTACAGTTGGAAGGGACGAGGCCCTGCAGTTACTACGCTCTTATCTCCTCGCCAGTTCCCCTCCCCCCGAAGAGAAGGCAGTTCATCGCTGCACCCATGGATTCGCCAGGCGGTTCTCCTCCTCGTCGGGGCTGGGAGACCTTGGACGACGATCCTCTGGGAGAAAACGCACGCCGCTCCGACGTCCTCACCGCCGCAAGACTCGGGGCTTCCTGCACCAACTTTTTCAAGACGCTGCTTAAACAGGCTTGGGAAAAGGCCATGCTTGTTGGTCTTCCATGCATCCTCGAGGAGAAGGTTCTTCCATGGGACAATCCTTCGAACAGTCCACCGCTCCCTGGCCATGGTTGCACGTTGACTCCGCTAGAGTTGCCGACGTTGAGAGGTAGTCGGATTTTGTCCGATGAGCAGGTCAGTAATGGAGTTTGATCATGTAGTACATAGTTATTCCATTTCCATCCCGTAATTTCTCCGCTACCCACCGTCTTATATATAGGTCTGGGTCGGTGCCAACGAAGATTGGCTTGCATACCTCCAGCCAGATACCACCATCATATTGCACAACATCCACAGCAGTGCGGCCATTCCGGTAGACCCCTTCTCCACCATTGGGATCGGCCTTCCAGACTGGCTGGGCTTGAATACGTATGATGATGCCTACATGAGATTGAAGAAGATAACAATTGCGGACCCACCGACAAAGCGATGCGGCTACAACGATTACTATCTCATCGCGGTGTTCGACATAAGGATTGCCATCAATGCAAGAGGCAGTAACGGCAGAGGCTGGCGCATGTTGGCGGCGGTAGATTTGTACCCCTACACGTTCGAAGACGCCGTGCGCCATCTAGGCCGCATCTTCGCGGTGACAAGCCAGGGGACTTGTTTCATCTGGTTGCCATCCTACGGTACGGGAGATTACAAACGGAATGCACAAACCATCATTTGCCTCCCTAACAGTACTCCATTATTTTGGAGGGACCAGTCATCCCCCGATCAAAATAAGATCGCCGATCTTGGATGTGCATTTGCATCCGCGATTCGATCTAACCTGGAACCTTGTAGCTGACTTTGGCATATTGGGATCAACTATCTTAGTAGTCGTTACCCATGGTACCACTGATGTGCAACATGGTCACACAATCTACCACGATCGGACCGTCACCACCTACCCAGGTATTCCATTTTTAACCCTCTCGCCTTCTCTTTCATTGCTGTACTAGTAGTATACTTTGTAGTACTAGTAGGAGTACTTTTTACCTTGGAGGATGCGTATAGCTAGCTAGGCCCTTGAAGACTTGAACCCACTAGCTGCCACCATTTTTGTTTTTCCATGTCTTACTATCTCATCCATGTAGCCAAGAGTGGCTATATATAATAAGCCGGTTATTTTACTTCCTCTATACCGGAGTAGTACTATTTGCTGCACAGTATTACTGACCGCCATATTTGAGCACAACATTATTATGCATGGACCTTGACTATGTACGTCACCATGTGTCCAGATCTGGGATGCCGCGTGTACCAGATGAACGGCACCGAGTTCGACCCCCGTGATGCTACGTGGGTGTCGAGGAACACTCTTGGAGAGTACTCGCTTTTCATCGGGGACAGCTACCCCATTGTGAAGCGGATGCCACCTTCCGTGCACGACACGGAAGGCCTGCTGTTCATGAAGCATGGTTGTGTCTTCAGTGCGCACCGCCGGATGAACGTCATGCTGGGACACGCTATCCCTGATTTATGCCACTTCAGCTTCGATGATTCTCCATCATGTGAAACCGGACTAGAAAGCTGCGACAATGATTCTCGTTGCCCACCGCTATGGATCGTGCCATCCATGAAGAACACCTAGGACTGGAACCTAGAGGAGGACATGTAGCCCATCTATAACGTGTAAGTGGAGTACGGTAATTGTGAACGGGAGCGCTGTGAATATATGTAGACTAGTCGTGCACAAATTTATCACATGAATTGGAGATGAACTTGTGTGGCATACTGGCATTTGTCCTTTATAATTTATTACTAGTAAATGTGTTATGTGTACGTGCAACTTGTGTGGTTGTTGCACAGGCTCCAACATGCTCTTTGAGAAAAAAAGGTGGCACAGCTTTGGATATACGTGACGTGGCGGCATCATACAGTAGCATCGTTCGCTATAGTTGTAGTACACTCCTACTAGGACGACAACTCCTATAAAACCTTGCACTTGGCTCTTTGCCTCTCCGGGAGGTTCAACAGTTCATACATGTGTGAACCTTGCACTTGGCTCTTCGCCTCTTCGGAAGGTCCAACATTGATGATACTACAGTACAATATGCTTCTGGCAATCTAACACCGATTGAACTGCTGCACGTCCACCGCGAGGGCGAGGGCAAGGGCGAGGGAGAGGGAGAGGGAGAGATGTAGTCAAAACCCTCTCCTCGTCCTGTGAACCACCGCGCGCGTGGGCGAGGGAGAGGCGTAGTAAGCAAGCTTCTCCTCGTTCGGCGAGTTGACGGGACACATCAAAGCAGTACTAGTACTAGTAGTAGTAGTCCATACTGCGTCCTTTCCGATTAATATGCCTTAATTTGAAACGAGAAAAATACACTGGCGGTCAACGTATGTAACAATACGCTCTTTACAGTCACTACATATAGTTTTGCGGCGATTATACGATCACTAGCTCATCATAGAGCACCGTATTGCACCCTACTGACCGGCCACATAGTCGACGTGGCACTTTGTTGACTGGTTAAATTGTCACCTGGTTTCTGGGTCCCACCTGTCAGTTGGCAGAGCAAAGAGATCAGTTAAACAAAACTTTACGCAGGCGCGACACGAGTCCAACCCTTGCGCGCGAACTGCCCTGGCTGTGTATGTGAGTGCATGCACGTGTCCTCCCTCGGTCTTCCAACAAAGAGTGTACATCGGCTATAAACCAAAGAGTGTAGTACATGATGTATATCTACACTTCCAATGCATTTAGCCTTTAATCTAAATCGATATTGATTGACTAATGCACCAACTTGTGCTGCAGGTATAGGCTACATGTCTATCCTTAATTACAACATGCAACGGCCTTCATTTAATCTTCTTATCTCAATGGTCGCATGCACACATAAGTCTGCTACTTTTGGGCGTTAATTATGCCCTGGTCAATGTGTAAATCTCTAAATGTACAGTCTTTCACGGACGTAGGGAGTAGGTTGAGCACTTGAGCGTGTGTGTTGCGTCGTGTGCTGTGTGCCGCATGGGTGCGTGAGTGTTGCGTGCGTCCATGTGTACGTGTGAGTGTTGCATGTTGCATGCATGCATGGGGCTTACTCCCTCCCATTGACATGTTCATATTTCAAGCTTCCTCTGTTCCCTCCATATGGTGATACTCCCTCTGTTCCCAAATAGTACGGAGTAAAAGCCTCCCTCTGTTCCCAAATACGGAGTATTTGTCTTTCTACAGATTTCAACAAGTGACTAGGTACGGAGCAAAATGAGTGAAGTGAGCGTAGAGGCATAGGGATACTGTAGAAAGGAAGTCCTCGCGATCCATTATTTCCCATCTCGGTCAGAGAGAACTATTCAACTAGTCTTCGCAGTGAAGTGACAATACACGCTGCAGCAGATGGGACACGTAATTAATAAGCTGAACCAGCGTGTTGGTGTTACTAAATCAGCCTTACCCAGTACTGCCATCATGTTTGCCAGTAGAGCACGCTTCCACAAATACGCCTACGCACCTCTGTCCTCCATTAACTGACATATGGGCCATGTTGTGGTAGACCCACATGTCATCGGTGTAACTATTTACACTCCAAAGGACGGTATATCGTGGTAGTAGTACTACTAGAATTGAGGTTGAATGCACTTTCTTCCCCGTCTTCCACTCTTCTTCCTCCTCTCTTCTTCTTCCTCCTCTCTTCTTCTTCCTCCTCTCTTCCCCATCATCGGCCGCACACCATTTACCCCCGCTCACTGCTCGCCTGCCCGCGCCATGTTCCTTGGTAGCTCGCGCGAACCATATCCCCCCGCTCACTGCTCGGCCACACGAGGAGAAGCTTCTTCGCTCGCCCGCCTGAATCCACTTCCCCGCTGGCTCGCAGGAACCGAAAACCCCAATGGCAGAACCGACTCACATGCAGAGCCGCGATTGGAATTCCCTCCCCGATGTTCTCTTTGGAGCAGATCTGTAGTCGTATGGACCTACTCAGCACCGTCCGTCTGGCCGCATGCTCGGTGTCTTTGTACCGTCTACTCGTCTGCAACCGGCCGGCTCTTTTCAAGACACCCTGCTTGCTGATGCCCAATCCTCGCAGGTGGCCCAGACACCGACTTGACAATCCTACGGAGGTTGTCGTGGTTCCCCTCGACATGCTACCACTACCCATCCACCTGTCCTTCATCCGCGGCCACTACTGGGCGGGCATGAAGGCCAACTGGATCGTCCTCATCCACCACACCGGTAGTCCGTGGCGTCTCGTGGATATCAACCCTTCCATCGTTGGATACCGCCGCCATCGAGCCTCGCGGCCCGCCGGGCACTCCTACCTAGTACGCACGAGACGCGTCAAGCTTTTGGCTCGACCTCTGTTTGCAGAAAGTTGTAATCTGTGAAGTGCCCACACCATCAGAAGACTACATGGATTACAAGCTCATTGCCTTGTTCAACATGGGATTAGTCTATCTGGGGTCCGGTCGCCATACATGGTTATGGCTCATCATCAATCCTGTTGAGGCAACATTTCTGTCTGAAGCTATAGTGCACGATGGCATCGTTTACGCGGTCGACGCACAGATTGGCTGCCTATACTGGTGCAATCTATCATCGTGTAATTGTTCTATCTCATCTCATCTTTACCTTATGAATACGACTGCCTGTTCATTTGTTACAAATTTAGAATGCATAGCATGTCTATAACCACATCATTGCTTTATGTTCCTCTCATTTCCTAGATTTTTATGACCACACATGTTATTGTTAGAGTTGATATGAGAACAATTGGCATCTAATGATTGTTAGAATACATATTACGAGCATAACATCATGATTGCTATATGTTACTCTCGTTTACAAGATTTTTATAACAACACATGTTATTGCTTAGAGTTGATATGAGAACAGTAGTAGTAAGTGCTATGGTAGAATATGAGCAGGCGCTGTCATAGTTGTTTTCCTCTCATTGTTACATGATGTTTGAACCATGACATATTGCTAGAATATGAAAGCCATTGCCTTATTTTTTTAACTTGGGGTATGATTATGACCACGGCATTGCAATTCTCTGTCTATGATATTTGTCACTGTTATAATAATCTTAATTCCACACATACTCTGAACATGATTGTTTATTTTTGTCCATTTGGTCTCCAATTTGAATTGTTGCAGCAGACACAAATGCGCTGGCCTTCATGATTCCAGGACCTGGAATCATACCAGCCGATGGGTGGTGGTTTATCGCTCGTTCAGCTGACGGCGGTCATTGGATGCTCATTCACACGTACCAAATTGACCAAACCATTACATCAAACCACATGTAGTACAATGCGTGGGGCGTTCGTGACATTGATGGCTATGGCTGCTTCGTGTTCGAGAAAGATCCCAGCTCCCTTGGGCCAGGCGTATTCAACTGGAGGCGGGTTTACAGCCTCTGCAACCACTCCTTGTTCCTCGGGCTCAATTATCCGATCATCCAACGAATCATCGATCATATCACCGGCGATGATTACTATGATATGCAACTTCCATTCGCGAGGGGGGCTGTGTTTACACATCATACCATGGGTTTCATGAATCACCATATCCAGAGATTCGTCCACACAGCTTGTTGCCAGATAATCTTCAGTGTGTGAAAGGCATCAAGCTTCCATGCGATGGATGGCTTTTGCAAACCCGACATGCGGCGATGTGGTTCATGCCAACAGCAAATATGCACAACTTGATTCGTGCTGATATCTAGACTGAGCCATGTATTCTGCTGCTGTAGCACGACCCTCTTTTGTTGGATATTATGTACTATTGTTAGTTTGAAGCACTCCTCTGGTTTGAAGGATAGATACCTTCCTGGGATCATGTGCATCCTAACTCACCTGCGTAGGATGTACTGATAATGATGATGGAGATGCTGTGCAGAAGCCATATATATATATATATATATATATATATATATATATATATATATATATATATATCAATTAGGCTTCAAGTGCGTACTTATTAGTTAAACCTATGTATAAATTGTGACACTAAATACGACTAGTAAGTAGTACAGTAGCGGTACTAGTATACGTCGGTCAAATTATTCATCATGTCCACACATTGAATTGACGTGACAACACGCTGCGCGTGAGGTGACACAAGAATCCCGGCGGCGTGTTCAGGTATTCTGGACTTTAGATTTGGAGTACCACTTATCTGTTGAAATCTTTCATCATTCACTTAAAACAGGCGATTAATCATACATTGAGTACCATATAACTGGAATTACCGATGCAAGTCGAAGAAGGATTGGTCGGTGCTGCCGGCTGGCGTCAAGTTCGATCCCACGGATCAGGAGCTGATCGAGCACCTTGAGGCCAAAGTGAGTGCTGACAGCGCGAGATTTCGGTCTCTCATCGATTTGTTCATACCAACCATCGACAGCGAGCACGGCATATGCTACACCCAACCTGAGAAACTTCCAGGTAAGACACCGATCGGCCGTCTACTTGCACAAACATATTCCTTTGTTTATAGCTCTATTTTTCTTTTTAGACGCAGACCTGGTGAAGCAATTACAATTTACAGTTAATAAAAAGTGCAACAAGTGACTGCAACATGCCAAAGATGTTATGAAAATGCCAACTAGGTACACTAAAACCTGTATTCCACAATACTGCAGGTATCACATTGAGTGGCCTAAGGAAGCATTTCTTCCAGCGCAATTCCAGGGCGTTCAAAAGGGGCACGTGGACGCGTCGCAAGATACAGTCGGAGTGCGGCATGCACGCGATGTGGCACAAGACCGGCAATACCTTGCCGGTGATGGTCAACGGCCGGCAAGACGGGCAGCAAAAAAGGTTCTGGTGCTGCACACCAACAAGAACTTCGACCAGCAGAGGACCAACTGGGTGATGCACCAGTACCACCTCGGGGACCTGGAGCAAGAGAAGGAGCGGGAGCTGGTCCTCTGCAAGATTTTCTACCAGACGAACACTAGGGCCAGGAGTAAAAAGATTATAAGTTAGTTTGGTATTGGTAGTTGTACTACCTTGTCGTCCGCAAGTTGGTATTGTTGTTAACGATCTTTTGGTATGAACTTGCATTTGCTTCCAACCATCATGCCGAGGGTCGACGTGGATATAAAGCTGAATCATTTGTTTCGAAACGAAATTTCAGGCACCTGATTTTTATTTGATGGGTAGCATAAGCACCCGCCGTTCGAATTCCCAGTTCTCCAGTTTTTTCGAAACAAGTGCATGCACTTATTATCATGATAAAAAAACAATATCCATGCTGCATCCCAGTTATCAGTCTGTACTTGCAGAATTCTCTCGTTTATTGAGCACATATATTGTTTTTTCAGGTCGAGCAAGTTTCAACTGGGCTGTAGACTACCCAGGGTTGGTTTTGTTTTTAATAGGCCCAGCCCATGACGACAACGGGGCACAAAGATCCAGCAGGTATCTACTGGCCTCTGGCCCGCCAGCGTTAGTTATATTTTGTCTGACAACATCCGCAAGCAGTTTTTTTACTGAATCAAACACAGAGCCCAATTCTATTTTCCTCTTGAAACGCATGTCCTACATCCGTTTTCTAATCTCTACCTATAGTTTTACTAGTTCATATACACGTATCATTATATTGAAAACACATAAAATTCCCTTTTCATATTTACATCCTTATTTTTGTTGTTTTTTCCCCACCCAGCGCTGATTTTTTACCACTGGTTTTCCCTTAAACCAACTCAATTGTCCCACGTCTTATTTGCTTACAAAAACAAAATGATTTTTTGGCAAATCAATAAGTTCTTAAAAAATGTTTATCATTTCGGGATTACAACAGTTCAGACTCCACCGAAATATGCAAAATAAGGTTGAGCTTTTTGACCGTGGTCCTGGGCAGAAAATGGGCTGTAATAAATTACTTAAGAATTAGCAAATGGGCTTCAAATTATAAAAAATAGCAAATGGGCTTTATGTTGTCTGCCACAGATTTGGAGGCTGACTTGTGGGCCTACTAAGTGCATGCGTACACAAGGTTTCTCGAAAAAGAAACTTAGTCAACAATCGACTCTACCAGTGTCAGACCGTTAGATGTCAATCTAACGGCAATCGTGCTTCTTCAGTCCCTGATCTTCCTGCCCCAGCCGCCCAAACCAGCGCCGTCGAAACCGCCTGCTCCCGCCTCCCGTGGCCGACAGTGCTGCCGGGCAGGCGTCACGGCCTCATCATACTCGCATCCCTGACCTGTCTATCCCTCTACTCACCCACACCTCCAGTTATTTTCCGGCGACGGCAGCCGAACCAGTCAACCCTCGTACTCTCCACCGCATGGGCAGCCACTGCCGTGTCTTCCCCGGCTCCATGTCATTCCCTTCGTAGGCCTCGCCGTCGTCCACCGCCCTGGTGCTCTCGGCGCGGCGTGGTCAACGATGTCCATCCAACGGCCGTAGTGCTTCTTCAACCTCTGGTCTTCTTGCCCCAGCCGGCCAAAGCAGCGCCGATCGTGCTGCATGCTCCTGCCTCTCGTGGCCGGCTGTCCTGCCGCGGAGGCCTCACCGTCCCCATACTACTCCCACCGCTGGCCAGGCCATCCCACCACTCACCCACTCGCCCTATTATTCTGCGGCGACGGCAGCCTCACACCGCAGCCGAACCAGTGAACCCTCGTACTCCTCTCCGTGTGGGCATCCACTGCCGCGTCTTCCCCGGCTCCGCGTCGTCCCCTTCCTAGGCCTCGCCGTTGTCCACCGCCGTGGTGCTCTCGGCGCGGCGTGGTCAATGTGGTCAACGACCGACTTCCATCAGAAGAGTACTGTACGTGAAGAGGCTGACAGCTGGGTCCACGGCAGCCGCAAGGAAGTGCCTCCTTATTACGCGCAAAATAATTATTCCTCCACCTGACAGCAGGGACCCACCGGACGGGCCACCAGTATTTCGCAGAAAAAACGTTTCCCCCCTGGCTGCTGGGACCCACCGGACGGGCCACCGTATTTCGTGAAAAAACGTTTGCCCCTGACTGCTGGGACCCACCAGACGGACCACCGTATTTCGCGAAAAAAACGTTCCCCCCGCTGTCAGCTCGGACCCACCGGAAGTGCCTCCTTATTACGCACAGAAAAATGAATACTCCCTGTGCTAGCTCGGACCCACCATGGTGGGAGGCTGACTTGTGGGCCTACTAAGTTGACGGGGACGGAGGGCTTTGTCAACTTAGTCAATATGAACGATTCTAGCTCCAGTGACCGTACGATGTCCATCCAACGGCCGTAGTGCTTCTTCAACCTCTGGTCTTCTTGCTCCAGCCGCCCAAAGCAGCGCCGGTCGTGCCACATGCTCCTGCCTCCCGTGGCCGGTTGTGCTGCCGCGGAGGTCTCACCGCCCCCTACTATTCCCACCGCTGGCCAGCCCTGCGGCAACGGCGGCCTCACACCGCAGCCGAACCAGTGAACCCTCGTACTCCTCTCCGTGCGGGCTTCCACTATTGCGTCTTCCCCGGCTCCGCGTCGTCCCCTTCCTAGGCCTCGCCGTCGTCCACCGCCGTGGTGCTCTCCGCGCCGCATGGTCAACGTGGTCAAGGAACGACTTCCATCGGAAGAGTACTGTACGTGGAGAGGCTGACAGCTGGGTCCACGGCCACGGCCCAGTTTTTTTGTGATTTTCCAAGTAAGTCGCTTTGTCAGGCCTGTTGGGCTGCAAATCTTTCAAGACGAGGAGAGCTTTCATTCGGCTGGCCGAGAAAATGGCCCATCAGTAATGAGAAATGGGCTGTACATTTTTAAAACACATCAAACCGGCAATTAGTTTCAAATATCTTTTTTGCATTTCGAGATTTTAAATTACATTAATTTTTATGCGTGGAGAATTTGTTGGATTTTATATTGATATACATTTATTTTTAAAATCAGTTTGAATGTGAGTCGAAATTTCGGGATTAAAAACAGTTCGGACCGCACCGAAATATGCAAAATTTCGTATAATTTTTTAACCGTGGCCACAATATGGGCTGTAATGCTAACAAAAAGAATATGGGCTCCAACAAAACCTTAATAATTAGCAAATGGGCTGTAAATTATTAGAAATAATGGCAGATGGGATGTATGTTGTTCTCCATAGATTTGAGGCTTTCCTGAAAAAAAGGTTGACGCACAAGTAGTGACTGTTGGATGGCCATCCAACGGCCGTCGTGTTTCTTCAATCTCTGCTCTTCCTGCTCTAGCCGCTCAAACAAGCGCCGGCGGGACTGCCTGCTCCCTCCTCCCCGCGGTCGGCTCTGCTGCCGCACAGGCCTCACCGCCCCACCGTACTCCCATCGCTGGCCTAGCCATCCCTCTACTCACCCACACCTGCTGTTATTCTCCGGCGACGGCAGACGGACCAGTAAACCTTCGTACAGTCGTACTTCCCTCCGCGTGGGAAACAACTGCGGAGTCTTCCCTGCCTCCATGTCGTTCCCTTCCTAGGCCTTGCCGTCGTCCACCGCCCTGGTGCTCTCGGCGCGGCCTGGTCAACGTGGTTAATGACCGACATGCATCTGAAGTGGACTGTACGTGGAGAGGCCGACAGCTGGGTCCACGGCCGCACGCAAGGAAATGCCTCCTTATTACACACAAAATAATGATTCCTCCACCTGACATCAGGGACCCACCGAAAGGGCCTCTGTATTTCGCGAAAAAAAGTTACCGCCACTAACAGCTCGGACCCACCAGCTATATCTTCGCACGCACAAAAAAATGAATACTCCCCGTATTAGCTGGGAACCAGTATAGTGGCAGGCTGACTTGTGGGCCTACTAAGTTGACGGGGACGGAGGGCTTTGTCAACTTAGTCAATATGCACGATTCTAGCTCCAGTGACCGTACGATGTCCATCCAATGGCCGTAGTGCTTCTTCAACCTCTGGTCTTCTTGCTCCAGCCGACCAAACCAGCGCCGGTCGTGCCTCGTGCTCCTGCCTCCCATGGCCGGCTGCGATGCGGCGGAGGCCTCACCGCCCCCTACTACTCCCACCGCTGGCCAGGCCATCCCAATACTCACCCACACCCCCTGTTATTCTGCGGCGACGACAGCCTCACACCGCGGCGAACCAGTGAACCCTCATACTTCTCTACGCGTGGGCATCCACTGCCGCATCTTCCCCAGCTCTGCGTCGTCCCCTTCCTAGGCCTCGCCGTCGTCCACCGCCCTGGTGCTCTCGGCGCGACGTGGTCAACGTGGTCAAGGAACGGCTTCCATCGGACATGGACTGTACGTGGAGAGGCTGACAGCTGGGTCCACGGCCGCAGCAAGGAAGTGCCTCCTTATTACGTGCAAAATAATTATTCCTCCACCTGACAGCGGGGACCCACCAGACGGGCCACCGTATTTCACGAAAAAAATGTTTCCCCCTGACTGCTGGGACCCACCAGCTACACCTTCGCACGCAAGGAAGTGCGTCCGGGCAAAAAAAACAAAATGATTCGCCCCCCTGACTGCTGGGACCCACCAGCTACATCTTCGCACGCAAGGAAGTGCCTGACAGTCGGGACCCACCTGGTCGAAGCGTACGTAGCGTTGTCATTCTGGTCACGAACGTGTACGTACATATATACAGGTGGATGTAGAGGCGCGCACGTGTCATAGTAGAGGCGCGTACGTGTCGTAGTAGAGGCGCGCACGTAGCATGTACACGTACGTACAGCGGCCAGGGTGCAAGAAAGAAAATACGGCCATGTATGTGTACATACGGGGGGTCTCGAACGCCTACTCGCTCATACGTACGGCCAGGGCTCGTGTACATGGCTGGGTCGGAACGGAGAAACAGCGTCGTTGTCGTGTTCATAGGGAGGCAACGGAATGCGTCGTGTTCATGGGGAGGCAACGGAATGCGTCGTGTTCATGGGGAGGCAACGGAATGCGTCATGTTCATCGGGAGGCAACGGAATGCGTGGGAGCCAACCGGTTGGGTTGGAACGGAATGCGTGCTCGTGTTCATCGGGAGGGCTTGGACGGAATAAGCGATGGAAACGAGGCTTGGCGTACCGCAGAACGGAGGAAACGGACCTCCTACGGTCGAAACGGGGTCCTGTTGATCGGGAGGGGTGTGGCGTACCGCAAAACGGAGGAAACGGACCTCCTACGGTCGAAACAGGGGTCCTGTTGATCGGGAGGGGTGTGGCGTACCGCAAAA